>NC_069499.1:713588331-713613331 GCF_027579735.1 Bombina bombina | reverse complement strand
TGCTAATTTCTAAGTCCTTGAAGACCGCCTCTTATCTGAATGCATTAGACAGTTTTTCACAGCTAGAGGGCGTTAGTTCATGTGTTTTATATAAATAACATTGTGCTCATGCATGTGGAGTTATTTAAGAATCAGCACTAATTGCCTGAAATCAAAAGATCTGAGATAAGGAGGCAGTCTACAGAAGCTTAGATACAAAGTTATTACATAGGTAAAACGTATATTTCTGTAACAGTGTTGGTTATGCAAAACTAGGGAATGGTAAATAAAGGGATTATCTATCTTTTTAAACAATAAAATTTTTGGTGTTTACTATCCCTTTAATAATTGTAAATTCATAATGCACTGTAAAGTTCCCAGTTCTCATCTAGCAACAAAATCATTCAAATAATCTGTAATTACGATTCTTTAAAAAAGACCCATATTAATCTAGCAAGTTTTTCAAAAACCTATGCTATATTCTTTAACAATTACTCATAACAAGTTTGTCTATGTCAAGGCTACACATTGGAAATATTTCATATGGATTCAATTAGCTTTCTAAGCTATTTTATTATTAGGGGAAATATTTTTGAATATGGATGGCTAGTCACTGATGCAGGTTGGTTGTGGCCCACATTACACAATACTCACATTTTTGATAAAGACACAGAGACCTACTTATATTACGATATTGCATTCAACGGCACCAATACTGTCACCTAAGATCGTCTAACATCGCTGCCACGGACCTGAATACGTTCTCCAAAGTTAACAAAAAAACTGACAAAAAGCTGCGCACCAGGTACCGGGCGATGAGCAGTGGACTCTTAACTGATTGTAATCGATCTCGCTGCTCTTCGGCTTTTTCCCAGCTTTATTGGTATACTGTAACTAAACACCCACACTATACTACACTGTTTTACCCCTATCCCGCTTCTCACGGACCCCGCCGCAACTAAATAAAGTTATTAAACCCTAAACCGCCGCTCCCAGAGCTCACCGCCACTCTAATAAACTTATTAACCCCTATCCTGCGGCTCCTGGAGCCCACCGCCACCTACATTATGTTATTAACCCCTAATCTGCCGCCCCCTATATTATGTTATTAACCCCTAATGTGCCCCCCCTACACCACCGCCACCTACATTATACTTATTAACCCCTAATCTGCCGTCCCCAATGTCGCCGCCACTATATTAAATTTATTAACCCCTAAACCTAAGTCTAACCCTAACCCTAACACCCCCTAACTTAAATATAATTTAAATAAATCAAAATAAAATTACTATCATTACCTAAATTATTCCTATTTAAAACTAAATGCTTACCCGTAAAATAAACCCTAAGCTAGCTACAATATAACTAATAGTTACATTGTATCTAGCTTAGGGTTTATTTTTATTTTACAGGTAAGTTTGTATTTAGTTTAACTATGTAGAATAGTTATTAAATAGTTATTAACTATTTAATAAATACCTAGCTAAAATAAATACAAATTTACCTGTAAAATAAAACCTAACCTAAGTTACAATAACACCTAACACTACACTATAATTAAATAAATTACCAAAATTAAATACAATTAACTAAATTATATACAATTATCTAAAGCAAAAAAACAAACAAACACCAAACTACAAAAAATAAAAAACAAATTACAAGATATTTAAACAAATTACACCTAATCTAATAGCCCTATCAAAATAAAAAAGCCCCCCCCAAAATAAAAAAAAAACCCTAGCCTAAACTAAACTACCAATAGCCCTTAGAAGGGCCTTTTGTGGGGCATTGCCCCAAAGAAATCAGCTCTTTTACCTGTAAAAAAAATACAACCAACCCCCCCAATAGTAGAAACCAACACCCACACAACCAACCCCCCAAATAAAATACTAACTAAAAAAAACCTAAGCTCCCCATTGCCATGAAAAGGGCATTTGGATGGGCATTGCCCTTAAAAGGGCAGTTAGCTCTATTGCAGGCCCAAACCCTAACCTAAAAATAAAACCCACCCAATAACCCTTTAAAAAATCTAACATTAACCCCCTGAAGATCGACACATGCATCCTTAAGGAAGCGGCAGAAGTCTTCATCCAGCCGGGCCGAAGTCCTCAACAAAGCCGGGAGAAGTCTTCATCCAAGCTGGCCAAAGTGGTCCTCCAGACAGTCTTCATCCAGACGGCATCTTCTATCTTCATCCATCCGATGCGGAGCGGCTCCATCTTCAAGACATCCGACGCGAGCATCCTCTTCATCGGGAGTCTTCTTACTGAATGACGGTTCCTTTAAATTACGTCATCCAAGATGGCGTCCCTTAGATTCCGATTGGCTGATAGAATTCTATCAGCCAAACAGAATTAAGGTAGAAAAAATCCTATTGGCTGATGATTGGGATCATCAGCCAATAGGATTGAAGTTTTATAAATAATCTTGAGTTAAAAGATATTTGTAGAATAAATAATCCAACAACAAGGGAATACACCTGTGCCTCCAAAGCACATAAAACTTTCTCCAGATTAGATATGTTTTTAGTGTCCGAAAAATTGACAGGGGTTAATGCTAAAGTTATAATGAAGAATATTACAATTTCAGATCACGGTCCCATTTTATTAAATATTACTCTGGATAACTCTCTGGATTTTTTTTTGAAGATTTCGCTTTCCAATACACTTAGTTCACAACCCTGAATTTAAAGACCACCTCACTCGGAAGTGGCAGGAATATATCTCCTTAAATCAGACATATGTGGACAAACCGGAAATATTGTGGGAAGCCTCTAAGGCAGTATTGAGGGGGAAATTATTGCGTTTATTAGCAAGTTTAAGAATAAACAAAAGAGTAAAGAAATAGAAATAATAAATAGACTCACCTCCTCATTTAATAGATATCTAGAAAATTCTACGCTCCAGAATTGGTGCAAATATGAAGAGGCTAAAAAAGCTAGGGATACCTGGTTAATATATTTATCCACCCAACAAGGAATCAGACAAGGAGCAAAATTTTACAGATACTGGAATAAGTCAGGAAAATTTCTGGCAAAAACAATTAAGAGTGCCCGTAAGACTACATTTATAGAGACAATAAAATGGAAAGAGAGAGTATGTAAAAATACAGAAGATATAATGAAAGGATTTTCAGAATATTACCAAAAAGTATATAGCTCTCTGGAACCAGATATTAAAAATAAGACAGAGTTCTGGGCCAAGGTAAAACTACCTAAAATTACTCAGGAGATAATGTTCAAAATGATGCTTCCAATATCAGAGGATGAAATTAAGAAAGCAATTAAAAAGTTAAAGCATAATAAGTCCCCAGGACTGGATCTTTTACCAAACGAATATTATAAAATGATGGTAGAATACTTAACCCCGACGTTAGGATCTTTATTTAACTTTTATTTTATTAAAAAAAAGGGAAGTCATCTAATTTTACGGCCTCATGGACAACTTTAATAATTAAGTCACAAAAAAAATCCTGAAGAGATGGGATCTTATAGACCAATCTCCCTTTTAAATACAGACTATAAATTATTAACAAGTATAATTGCCGAAAGACTCCAAAATTCCTTAAATCCCTTAATTCATTTAGACCAAACAGGTTTTATAAGAGGAAGAAACTCAACATCTAATATAAGAAAAGTATGTATTGTGATGGATTATATTAACAGAGAAGAAGAATAGCCAGAAAGGGTCAGTCCAAGATGTGGCTATAATATCCCTTGATGCAGAGAAAGCTTTTGACTCAGTAGAATGGGATTATCTATTTATGTCATTGTCACAATTTGGTTTTCATGATAATTTCATCTGTTTCCTTAAAAAACTATATAACTCCCCAATGACTGCCCTGTTAATCAATGGACAATTATCTAAAAGTATTAAGTTAGAAAGGGGAACGAGACAAGGCTGTTCACTTTCTCCACTTCTTTTTGACTTAGCAATTGAACCACTAGCAAATAGTCTTAGAGAAAGAGTTCAAGGGATAAATATAGGTAAATTTGAGCTCAAAGTATCATTGTATGCAGATGATCTCTTATTATTTATTAGAGATTCAGACAAAAATATCCTGATAATTGTAGATATTATAACAAAATATAGCTCATTCTCTGGATACAAAATTAACAATAGTAAATCACAAATGTTATGGCTTCGTAAACCAAGTAAATTTGATATAAGAAATGAGAAAGTATTTGATGACTCCCACAAATATATAAAATACTTGGGAATTTATATTTCTCCAGTAGAGCGAAATTGGTACAGGTTGAATTTCCCCCAATAATTAATAAAGTGAAGGAAGATATTAAAAAATGGAGTAAACTACCAATCTCACTTACCAGAAGAATAAATCTTGTTAAAATGATAATCTTTCCAAAGATTTTATATCTTATGCAAAATATTCCAATTCCAATGTTGAAAAGGGACATAAAAATAATAAACAAAGCAATTCTGCAATTTATATGGAATAATAAAAAACCCAGAATAGCTTTTAAAAAATGATGCCTTCCTAGGGAGCTGGGTGGATTAGCTCTCCCTCATTTAGGCCTAGATTTAGAGTTGGGCGGTAGCCGTCAAAACCAGCGTTAGAGGCTCCTAACGCTGGTTTTTACTGCCCTCTGGTATTTGGAGCCAGTCATTAAAGGGTCTAACGCTCACTTTCCAGCCGCGACTTTTCCATACCGCAGATCCCCTTACGTCAATTGCGTATCCTATCTTTTCAATGGGATCTTTCTAACGCCGGTATTTAGAGTCGTGGCTGAAGTGAGCGTTAGAAATCTAACTACAAAACACAAGCCGCAGAAAAAAGTCAGTAGTTAAGAGCTTTCTGGGCTAACGCCGGTTTATAAAGCTCTTAACTACTGTGCTCTAAAGTACACTAACACCCATAAACTACCTATGTACCCCTAAACTGAGGTCCCCCCACATCGCCGCCACTCTATTAAAATTTTTTAACCCCTAATCTGCCGACCGCACGCCGCTGCCACCTACGTTATCCCTATGAACCCCTAATCTGCTGCCCCTAACACCGCCGACCCCTATATTATATTTATTAACCCCTAATCTGCCCCCCTCACCGTCGCCTCCACCTACCTACACTTATTAACCCCTAATCTGCCGAGCGGACCGCACCGCTACTATAATAAAGTTATTAACCCCTAATCCGCCTCACTCCCGCCTGAATAACCCTATAATAAATAGTATTAACCCCTAATCTGCCTTCCCTAACATCGCCGACACCTAACTTCAAGTATTAACCCATAATCTGCCGATCGGAGCTCACCGCTACTCTAATAAATTTTTTAACCCCTAAAGCTAATTCTAACCCTAACACCCCCCTAAGTTAAATATAATTTTATTCTAACAAAATAAATTAACTCTTATTAAATAAATTATTCCTATTTAAATCTAAATACTTACCTGTAAAATAAACCCTAATATAGCTACAATATAAATTATAATTATATTGTAGCTATTTTAGGATTTATATTTATTTTACAGGCAACTTTGTATTTATTTTAACCAGGTACAATAGCTATTAAATAGTTAATAACTATTTAATAGTTACCTAGTTAAAATAATTACAAAATTACCTGTAAAATAAATCCTAACCTAAGTTACAATTAAACCTAACACTACACTATCAATAAATAAATTAAATAAACTACCTACAATTATCTACAATTAAACCTAACACTACACTATCAATAAATAAATTAAATACAATTCCTACAAATAAATACAATTAAATAAACTAACTAAAGTACAAAAATAAAAAAATATCTACAAACATTAGAAAAAAATTACAACAATTTTAAACTAATTACACCTACAGCCCCCTAATAAAATGACAAAGACCCCCAAAATAAAAAAATGCCCTACCCTATTCTAAATTACAAAAGTTCAAAGCTCTTACCTTACCAGCCCTTAAAAGGGCCCTTTGCGGAGCATGCCCCCAAAGAATTCAGCTCTTTTGCCTGTAAAAAAAAACATACAATACCCCCCCAACATTACAACCCACCACCCACATACCCCTAATCTAACCAAAACCCCCCTTAAATAAACCTAAAACTAAGCCCCTGAAGATCTTCCTACCTTGTCTTCACCATGCCAGGTATCACCGATCGTTCCAGGCTCCGAAATCTTCATCCAAGCCCAAGCGGGGGCTAGACATCCATCATCCGGCTAAAGTCTTCTATCAAGCAACGGCTGAAGAAGTCCCGAAGAGGCTCCAAAGTCTTCATCCTATCTGGGAAGAAGAGTAGATCCGGACCGGCAACCATCTTCTTCCAAGCGGCATCTTCTATCTTCATCCGATGAGGACCGGCTCCATCTTGAAGACCTCCACCGCGGACCCATCTTCTTCTTACGACGACTTCCCGACGAATGACGGTTCCTTTAAGGGACGTCATCCAAGATGGCGTCCCTCAAATTCCGATTGGCTGATAGGATTCTATCAGCCAATCGGAATTAAGGTAGGAAAATTCTGATTGGCTGATGGAATCAGCCAATCAGAATCAAGTTCAATCTGATTGGCTGATCCGATCAGCCAATCAGATTGAGCTCGCATTCTATTGGCTGATCGGAACAGCCAATAGAATGCAAGCTCAATCTGATTGGCTGATTGAATCAGCCAATCGGATTGAACTTGATTCTGATTGGCTGATTCCATCAGCCAATCAGAATTTTCCTACCTTAATTCCGATTGGCTGATAGAATCCTATCAGCCAATCGGAATTCGAGGGACGCCATCTTGGATGACGTCCCTTAAAGGAACCGTCATTCGTCGGAAGAAGAAGATGGGTCCGCGGTGGAGGTCTTCAAGATGGAGCCGTTCCTCATCGGATGAAGATAGAAGATGCCGCTTGGAAGAAGATGGTTGCCGGTCCGGATCTACTCTTCTTCCCGGATAGGATGAAGACTTTGGAGCCTCTTCGGGACTTCTTCAGCCGTCGCTTGATAGAAGACTTCAGCCGGATGATGGATGTCTAGCCCCTGCTTGGGCTTGGATGAAGATTTCGGAGCCTGGAACGATCGGTGATACCTGGCATGGTGAAGACAAGGTAGGAAGATCTTCAGGGGCTTAGTGTTAGGTTTATTTAAGGGGGGGTTTGGGTTAGATTAGGGGTATGTAGGTGGTGGGTTGTAATGTTGGGGGGGGGGTATTGTATGTTTTTTTTACAGGCAAAAGAGCTGAATTCTTTGGGGCATGCCCCGCAAAGGGCCTTTTTAAGGGCTGGTAAGGTAAAAGAGCTTTGAACTTTTGTAATTTAGAATAGGGTAGGGCATTTTTTTATTTTGGGGGTCTTTGTTATTTTATTAGGGGGCTTAGAGTAGGTTTAATTAGTTTAAAATTGTTGTAATTTTTTTCTAATGTTTGTAAATATTTTTTTATTTTTTGTACTTTAGTTAGTTTATTTAATTGTATTTATTTGTAGGAATTGTATTTAATTTATTTATTGATAGTGTAGTGTTAGGTTTAATTGTAGATAATTGTAGGTAGTTTATTTAATTTATTTATTGATAGTGTAGTGTTAGGTTTAATTGTAACTTAGGTTAGGATTTATTTTACAGGTAATTTTGTAATTATTTTAACTAGGTAGCTATTAAATAGTTATTAACTATTTAATAGCTATTTTACCTGGTTAAAATAAATACAAAGTTGCCTGTAAAATAAATATTAATCCTAAAATAGCTACAATATAATTATAATTTATATTGTAGCTATATTAGGGTTTATTTTACAGGTAAGTATTTAGATTTAAATAGGAATAATTTATTTAATAAGAGTTAATTTATTTCGTTAGATAAAAATTATATTTAACTTAGGGGGGTGTTAGTGTTAGGGTTAGACTTAGCTTTAGGGGTTAATACATTTATTATAGTAGCGGTGAGCTCCGATCGGCAGATTAGGGGTTAATTATTGTAGGTAGCTGGCAGCGACGTTGTGGGGGGCAGATTAGGGGTTAATAAATATAATATAGGGGTCGGCGGTGTTAGGGGCAGCAGATTAGGGGTACATAACTATAATGTAGGTAGCGGCGGTTTACGGAGCGGCAGATAGGGGTTAAAAAAATATGCAGGTGTCAGCGATAGCAGGGGCGGCAGATTAGGGGTTAATAAGTGTAAGGTAAGGGGTGTTTAGACTCGGGGTACATGTTAGAGTGTTAGGTGCAGACGTAGGAAGTGTTTCCCCATAGAAAACAATGGGGCTGCGTTAAGAGCTGAACGCTGCTTTTTTGCAGGTGTTAGGTTTTTTTTCAGCTCAAACTGCCCCATTGTTTTCTATGGGGATATCGTGCACAAGCACGTTTTTTAAGCTGGCCGCGTCCGTAAGCACCGCTGGTATCTAGAGTTGCAGTGGCGTTAAATTATGCTCTACGCTCCCTTTTTGGAGCCTAACGCACTGAAAACCCAGCCATTCTGTGAACTCTAAATACCAGCGGTATTTAAAAGGTGCGGGAGAAAAAAAGCATGCGTAGCTAACGCACCCCTTTGGCCGCCAAACTCTAAATCTAGCCGTTAGAGTTTTATAACTGGATTGCGCTGGGAAAGATTATAGTAGAATGGCTATCAGGTAATGTTTATTATACAGTCCCGGAACTAGAAGAAAATCTACCCTTATATGGTTCAAAACCTTCTTCATATTACTTGGAATAAGCTTCCAGTAGAAATTAAACAAATTAAAACACTTTCCTTTCCAATTAGAGCATGGCAAAAGATATGTGTAAAATTAAAAATTAAGTTTGGGATGTCTAAATATATCTCATTTCAAAAAAATCTGGACTTCCCAGAAGCTATTAACTTAGCTGCATTTAGTAATTGGAATATCAAGGGTTTGAGATATATATTTCAAATGTTAAATAAAGAAGATAAAAATATTAAAACCTTTGATATGTTTAAAACAAGAATTTCAAATTCATAATAAAGATTTTTTTGCCTTTTTACAGGCTAGGCATTATGTTGGAGAAATAATGATGAGAAATGGTTATGATTGGGGATGGGAAATAGTTAACCCCTTAATATAATTAGCTAATTCATGGATCTTTTCTATATCCCCCTTGGTATAGACTTATTATAAATCAGGAAGGTAGAAATAACTTAGATCTCCTATTGGAAAAATGGTCCGCTGACTTTTCAACTAAAGAAAGAAGAATAGAAACCATAAGAGAATCCCTGAGAAGAATTGAAAGAGTAACTCTCTCCACAACATGGAGGTAAATACACCTCAGACTCCTGTATAGAACATATTATACCCCTAAAAGGGGGGCAGCCTGGGGAAATACACAAGTCACAGAATGTCCAAAATGTAGATTACCGGCAGCAGACTTAATTCATCTTATATGGTCCTGCACAATTATTAGGCAGTTCTGGTACAGACTTGAATTCTGGTTAAAGAAGTGGGTTAATAGAGATATTAAGCTAGATCTGGATCGGACTGTGTTTTAAGTAGAATACAAAGAATTAGGGAAGGAATGGAGATTTATAAATGTAGCTATCCTATTGATTAGAAGTATAATACTTAGTAATTGGAAAAACAAACAAAATATTAAATTTGAAGATTGGAAAAAAATCTAATGTACTCTATCGGTACTGATTATATGTTTATGTTAATTTAGTTGATAATGTTTACTGTACTATACTGTATAATTGTCAACTCATAGTACTTTTTTTTTATTATTATTATTATTATTATCATCAGGTATTTGTAGAGTGCCAACAGATTCCGCAGCGCTGTAAACATAGTCGGTGTACAGGACAGCTTTTGTAGGGGTCAAGTGGGTAGAGGGCCCTGCCGAGAGTTTCACTGTTGTAGTCGGCTCTTATGAAGCGATCTGTAAACAGCTGGGCCCATAGGCTTACATTCTAACAGGAATCTTGGAGAAGTAGAAATAACTCAAGTTGCTTCACTCCACCATATTTAAAAGAACCCAGATTCAATATTCCAACCACTAATAGATTTGACACTCTGGGGAATTTAGAAAATGGAGATTCAAGCACAGTTTCAAAGCACAATTGGCAAATACAGGGGGCGAAACATAAGCCTATACATCTAATACATAATAAACCAAATCAGGACAATAGAAGTCATCAGCTGCATTTTTTAGATCTCGCTACCTCCCCAACAGGGAGATTTCGAAATCAATCACACGAAAACATAATAGAAAATTCAAGGCTCTTGCCAGGCAAAAGAAGAAGAGCAAGCGGGGATGTTGAGGGGGGAGAAAGATCCAATTTCTCAAACACAAAAAGAATGAGATAGAAAAAAGCAAAGCCAATATATTTAATCTATCTACTATAACAATGGGTAATAAAGAAATTAATCTTTTAGCTAAAGGCCTTAATTTTGCCCCCAAAAAGGCTCCAAACAAATTTCAGACCTATATAGATGTGCAAAAATACATTAGAAATTTGACAAATACACCTAGAATCACAACAACTCCGTCTATTACTTTGGACCATTCAGATCAGTCAGCCTTGACAACAACGAGCTAGACACGGGAGTGACTAATATTAATATATCGTCTCAAAATCAACTAGATTTATTAGATCTTAGTACCCATGATCTCGAGGATAGTATTAAACATAGTGATTTTAAACGCAAATCTAGCTTTTACCCCTACACAGCCCAAGGCCAATTTGTAAACACTTTCAATAAACTCATATGTGATGATCTCACTAAACTTTGGGAAAAGAAAGGTGATAATTGGATACATAAATACAATAACAATTTAACAATAAGTGAAAGAAAAACATTAAAGGATTTACAAAACAACCATAATATCATTATCAGGGCAGCGGACAAGGGTGGTGGGATGGTGATACAAAACAGAGATGATTATCTCACAGAGGCCTTTAACATATTAAATGACCAAAGTACATATAAGAGACTGAACTTTGATCCCACCCTTAAGTTCAAAAAGGAACTCAATATCATTCTGAAAGAAGCAAAAAATAACAACATCCTTAATAATGACGAATTTTACTTTCTAACAGAAAACCACCCCACCATACCAACTTTTTATCACCTTCCTAAGGTGCACAAGACTCTAATATCTCCACCTGGTAGGCCCATAATTTCTGGGATTGGATCACTAACCAATAATTTGTCTGTATATATTGATTACTATTTACAGCCCGTAGTACAATCTACCAAGGCATACCTTAGGGATACCATTCATACAATTAACACCTTTGAAGGGTTAGATTGGTCGAATGATTTTTTGTGTGTATCCTGCGACGTATCGTCGCTATATACTTGTATACCGCATGACCAAGGAGTCAAGGCAATTAAAGAAATACTAATCAAAGATTTCTTACCACATCAACACCTTGAGTTTATTTTAACAGGTATCAATTTTATACTTTCACATAATTATTTCATATTCGAGAAACAGTTTTATAGACAGATACAGGGCACTGCGATGGGGACTACGTTTGCCCCATCGTATGCAAATCTTTACATGCATCACTTTGAGGACAATTATATCTGGTCCAACAATCCATATCATAATCATTTAATTTGTTATTTTCGGTATATAGATGATGTGATCATCATCTGGAGAGGAAGTGAAGTGCTATGCAAAGAGTTTATAGAATATATAATCACAAATAACTACAATTTAAAATTCACATCCAAAATAGACACCAAACAGATGGAGTTCCTTGATTTAATTTTATATGTTGATGAACAAAACAAAGTAGCAGTGAAAAACTTTAGAAAGCCAACCGACAAGAATGGGTTCCTCAATGCAAGTAGATGTCATGTACCCAGGTGGAAGACCAATATCCCCCTGGGGCAATACCAAAGGGTAAAAAGAAACTGCACTAAAACAAGTGACTACAACCAAGAAAGTGCATTATTAGACTCTAGATTTATTGAAAAAGGCTATCCAGTTAAGACATTAGAACAGGCAAAAACTAGTTTCCCTAATGGATAGAAAATCTCTTTTACTCCCCATTGAAAAGTCAAAACAAAAGAGACAACACAAGACACAAAATAACGTCAGATTTATTACGACTTACAGTCAGGGCTCAAGAGAAATACAAAATATTTTAAAGAAACACTGGGGTGTGTTAAAGGCAGATCCTATATTAGGTGGTAATCTGCCAGACCAACCCTTGGTAACTTTCAGAAAAAATATGGATTTTAAAAATATTTTAGCACCCACCAGACTGCGTGACCCCAATAAACAATGTACTATCAAAGATAAAACACATTGGTTACAACAGAAACCTGGCACCTACAAATGTGGGGTATCTAGATGTGGCATGTGTCAATATGTAAATAGGGAGGCCACCTTCACCAATTCAGGGGGAGATATAACATTTAAACAAAAATATAAGAGCAATTGCAGCACCACCTATGTAGTATACTTGTTGAAATGCAGCTGCAATTTGATCTATATAGGAAGAACTAAAAGGAACATACGTACTAGGTTGGGAGAACATGTCAATAACATAAAAAATGGCCTCATGACACATAGTGTGCCAGAACATTTTAAACTACATCACAATTCTAATCCTTCATGTCTAAAAATCCAAGTCATAGACTGGATACCCCCTAATAAATTCCCGAATAGACTCTTAACACTCAGACGCAGAGAATCATGGTGGATTTATCAATTGAACACCATGCAACCATCAGGTTTACATTTGGAATTAGATCTACAAGCATTCATGTAGTTTATCATGCTATATATTTTAACACATAACAGCATATTTTAAACAACATTTTTTCTTAATGTATTGGTCCTCATATTTTCTTCTTGCTTTTAATGCTAAATGTTTTATTAAAATTCTTAGTTTTTTATAGCTTGCATACCCAACATAATTTATGCTTATTCTCTAGTTTGCATTTGAAGTAACTGCACTGAATAAACTATATATGCTTTTTAGACATGTAACAATGCAAAGCAACTATGTAACATAACAGCCAATCTACCAATTTAATCCACCTAGACAATGATTGGCTGACGACTCAATCTTGCAATCAATGGTCCCTTTTATAAAGCCGGTAGGAGCCTTGCTTGTATCACTTTCAATTTTTCCTCTCTTGAAAAAGTCTGGGCGTCCTCAGACGAAACGCGTAGAGATTATTTTACGGCTGTATGCTATACAAAAATACAGTTTGGATGTAAAGAAACCTTTATATGCTGTTTTTATCTGTTCATCTTGTAAGTAGCCATTTGTATGTGTGCTCTTACATTGAATAAAATCATACTACACTTGAATTGGGCTGCGCCTGTCTCTGCTCTCTATTCACAGTTTGTTCCCTGCTGGATGTGTTTGGAAAATACACACCCTTCCATTTCAGGCAGTGTCCACCACTACAGTGACACAGGAAGGAGACTGCCACTGCAAATTGCCGCACGCTACCCCAGTGGTTCCACTTCCGGCTCAATAGAGCAACCAGCTTTTTTCCCCACAAACAGACTGACTCCAGGAACGTAAACGCCCCTCAGCTTTTCTGTTTTGTTATGTACTTTTTACATTCTAAGGGGTTCAAGGGGAAAGCAATGGCGTTAGGGAAGGTTAGTGTTGGTTGTATGCATCCCTGAATAGTAGAGTTTTTAGGGAGTGCTTGAAGCTGTAAAAACTAGGGGAGAGTCTTATGGAGCGAGGCAGGGAATTCCACAAGATGGGGGCCAGTCTGGAGAAGTCCTGTAAACGTGAATGTGAGGAAGTAACAAGAGAGGAGGTGAGGAGGAGATCCTGAGCTGATCGAAGGGGACGGGAGGGAGAGTATTTAGAGACAAGTTCTGAGATGTAGGGGGGAGCAGTGCAGTTGAGAGCTTTATATGTCTGGTTGAGTATTTTATGTTTATTCCTAGAGGCAAGAGGAAGCCAGTGAAGAGATTGGCAGAGAGGTGCAGCAGATGAAGAGCGACGAGTAAGGAAGATGAGCCTGGCAGAGGCATTCATAATGGATTGTAAAGGAGCTATGCGGCAGCTAGGTAGACCAGAGAGGGCGGAATTGCAGTAGTCGAGGCGGGAAAGGATAAAAGAGTGGATTAAATCTTGGTTGTATCTTGTGTAAGGAAATGTCTAATTTTAGCAATGTTTTTAAGGTGGAAGCGGCAGGCTTTAGCCAAGGACTGAATGTGAGGAGTGAAGGAAAGATCTGAGTCAAGTGTGACCCCCAAGACATCGGGCGTGCGGGGTAGGGGTAATGATGGAATTATCAACAGTTATAGAAATTTTGGGGGTGGAGACATTGGAAGAAGGGGGAAAAATAAGGAGTTCAGTTTTGGAGAGATTTAGCTTAAGGTAGTGAGAGGACATCCAAGATGAGATGTGAGAAAGACAGTTAGTTACTTTGTGTTATATGTCTAATGTATGGTGTAGTGCTCTAATTTTTTTTTTTTTGGTACCCATTGTTGGATCTAAGATAAATATATAAAAAAAAAACAGAATTTATGCTTACCTGATAAATTACTTTCTCCAACGGTGTGTCCGGTCCACGGCGTCATCCTTACTTGTGGGAATATCTCTTCCCCAACAGGAAATGGCAAAGAGTCCCAGCAAAGCTGGCCATATAGTCCCTCCTAGGCTCTGCCCACCCCAGTCATTCGACCGACGGACAGGAGGAAAATTATAGGAGAAACCATATGGTACTGTGGTGACTGTAGTTAGAGAAAATAATTAATCAGACCTGATTAAAAAACCAGGGCGGGCCGTGGACCGGACACACCGTTGGAGAAAGTAATTTATCAGGTAAGCATAAATTCTGTTTTCTCCAACATTGGTGTGTCTGGTCCACGGCGTCATCCTTACTTGTGGGAACCAATACCAAAGCTTTTAGGACACGGATGAAGGGAGGGAGCAAATCAGGTTACCTAAACGGAAGGTACCACGGCTTGCAAAACCTTTCTCCCAAAATAGCCTCAGAAGAAGCAAAAGTATCAAATTTGTAAAATTTGGCAAAGGTGTGCAGTGAAGACCCAAGTCACTGCCTTACATATCTGATCAACAGAAGCCTCGTTCTTGAAGGCCCATGTTGAAGCCACAGCCCTAGTGGAGTGAGCTGTGATTCTTTCAGGAGGCTGCCGTCCGGCAGTCTCGTAAGCCAATCGGATGATGCTTTTTAAGCCAAAAGGAAAGAGAGGTAGAAGTCGCTTTTTGACCTCTCCTTTTACCAGAATAAACGACAAACAGAGAAGATATTTGTCTGAAATCTTTTGTAGCTTCTAAGTAGAACTTTAGAGCACGGACTACATCTAAGTTGTGTAGCAAACGTTCCTTCTTTGAAACTGGTTTCGGACACAAAGAAGGTACAACTATCTCCTGGTTAATATTCTTGTTGGAAACAACCTTTGGAAGAAAACCAGGCTTAGTACGCAAAACAACCTTATCTGAATGGAACACCAGATAGGGCGGAGTACACTGCAGAGCAGATAACTCTGAAACTCTTCTAGCAGAAGAAATAGCAACCAAAAACAAAACTTTCCAAGATAATAACTTAATATCTATGGAATGGAGAGGTTCAAACGGAACCCCTTGAAGAACTGAAAGAACTAGATTTAGACTCCAGGGAGGAGTCAAAGGTCTGTAAACAGGCTTGATCCTGACCAGAGCCTGAACAAATGCTTGAACATCTGGCACAGCTGACAGTCGTTTGTGTAGTAAGCAGAAATCTGTCCTTTAGAGAACTCGCAGATAATCCTTTATCAAACCTTCCTGCAGAAAGGAAAGAATCTTAGGAATTTTTATCTTATTCCATGGGAATCCCTTGGATTCACACCAACAGATATATCTTTTCCATATTTTATGGTAAATCTTTCTAGTTACCGGTTTTCTGGCCTGAACCAGAGTATCTATCACAGAATCTGAAAACCACGCTTTGATAGAATCAAGCGTTCAATCTCCAAGCCGTCCAGCTGGAGGGAGACCAGATTTGGATGTTCGAATGGACCCTGAACAAGAAGGTCCTGTCTCAAAGGTAGCTTCCATGGTGGAACCGATGACATATTCACCAGGTCTGCATACCAAGTCCTGCGTGGCCACGCAGGAGCTATCAAGATCACCGAGGCCCTCTTCTGTTTGATCCTGGCTACCAGCCTGGGAATGAGAGGAAACGGTGGGAACACATAAGTTAGGTTCAAAGTCCAAGGTGCTACTAGTGCATCCACTAGAGTCGCCTTGGGATCCCTGGATCTGGACCCGTAACAAGGAACCTTGAAGTTTCTGACGAGACGCCATCAGATCCATGTCTGGAATGCCCCATAATTGAGTCAACTGGGCAAAGATCTCCGGGTGGAGTTCCCACTCCCCCAGATGGAAAGTCTGACGACTCAGATAATCCGCTTCCCAGTTTTCCTCCGCCCATTGTATTATTTTGGTCACTTCTTTCATCGCTAGGGAACTCCTTGTTCCCCCCTGATGATTGATATATGCAACAGTCGTTATGTTGTCTGATTGGAATCTTATGAATCTGGCCTTTGCAAGCTGAGGCCAAGCCTGAGAGCATTGAATATCGCTCTTAGTTCCAGATGTTTTATCGGAGAAGAGACTCTTCCCGAGACCATAGTCCCTGAGCTTTCCAGGGATTCCCAGCACGCCGCCCCAGCCCACTAGACTGGCGTCGGTCGTGACAATGACCCACTCTGGTCTGCGGAAGCTCATTCCCTGGGATAGATGGTCCAGGGTCAGCCACCACGGAGTGACTCTCTGGTCTTCTGATCTACTTGAATCACTGGAGACAAGTCTGTATAGTCCCCATTCCACTGTTTGAGCATGCACAGTTGTAATGGTCTTAGATGAATTTGTGCAAAAGGAACTATGTCCATTGCTGCAACCATCAACCCTACACTTCCATGCACTGAGCTATGGAAGGACGTGGAACAGAGTGAAGAACTTGACAAGCGCTTAGAAGTTTTGACTTTCTGACATCTGTCAGAAAAAACCTCATTTCTTAAGGAATCTATTATTGTTCCCAAGAAGGGAACTCTTGTTGACGGAGATAGAGAACTCTTTTCTATGTTCACCTTCCATCCGTGAGATCTGAGAAAGGCCAGAACAATGTCTGTATGAGCCTTTGCTTTTTGAAAGGGACGACGCTTGAATTAGAATGTCGTCCCAAGTACGGTACTACTGCAATGCCCCTTGGTCTTAGAACCGCTAGAAGGGACCCGAGTACCTTTGTGAAAATCCTTGGAGCAGTGGCTAACCCGAATGGGAGGGCCACAAACTGGTAATGTTTGTCCAGAAAGGCGAACCTTAGGAACTGATGATGTTCTTTGTGGATAGGAATATGTAGGTACGCATCCTTTAGATCCACGGTAGTCATAAATTGACCTTCCTGGATAGTGGGTAGAATCGTTCGAATGGTTTCCATTTTGAACGATGGTACCCTGAGAAATTTGTTTAGGATCTTTAAATCCAGAATTGGTCTGAAGGTTCCCCTCTTTTTTGGGAACTACGAACAGATTTGAGTAAAATCCATTCCTTGTTCCGTCATTGGAACAGGGTGTATCACTCCCATCTTTAACAGGTCTTCTACACAATGTAAGAACGCCTGTCTCTTTATTTGGTTTAAGGATAAGTGAGACATGTGGAACCTTCCCCTTGGGGTTAGTTCTTGAATTCCAGAAGATAACCCTGAGAAACTATTTCTAGTGCCCAGGGATCCTGAACAATCTCTTGCCCAAGCCTGAGCAAAGAGAGAGAGTCTGCCCCCTACTAGATCCGGGTCCCCGGATCGGGGGCTACTCCTTCATGCTGTTTTGTTAGCAGCAGCAGGCTTCTTGGCCTGCTTACCCTTGTTCCAGCCTTGCATAGGTTTCCAGGCTGGTTTGGGCTGTGAGGCATTACCCTCTTGCTTAGAGGATGCGGAAATTAGAGGTCGGTCCGTCCTGAAATTGCGAAAGGAACGAAAATTAGACTTATTCTTGGCCTTGAAAGGCCTATCTTGTGGAAGGGCGTGGCCCTTTCCCCCAGTAAGTCTGAGATAATCTCTTTCAATTCTGGCCCAAAGAGAGTTTACCTTTGAAAGGGATGTTAAGCAATTTTGTCTTGGATGATACATCCGCTGACCAAGACTTTAGCCAAAGCGCTCTGCGCGCCACAATTGCAAACCCTGAATTTTTCGCCGCTAATCTAGCTAATTGCAAAGCGGCATCTAAAAAAAAAGAGTTAGCCAACTTAAGTGCGTGAACTCTGTCCATAACCTCCTCATACTGAGTCTCTCTACTGAGCGACTTTTCTAGTTCCTCGAACCAGAACCACGCTGCGGTAGTGACAGGAACAATGCACAAAATGGGTTGTAAAAGGTAACCCTGCTGTACAAAATCTTCTTAAGCAAAACCTTCCAATTTTTTTATCCATAGGATCTTTGAAAGCACAATTATCCTCGATAGGGATAGTAGTACGCTTGTTTAGAGTAGAAAACTGCCCCTCGACCTAGGGACTGTCTGCCATAAGTCCTTTCTGGGGTCGACCATAGGAAATAATTCTTAAATATAGGTGGGGGAACAAAAGGTATGCCGGGCTTCTCCACTCTATATTCACTATGTCCCGCCACCCGCTTGGGTATAGGAAAAGCGTCGGGGTGCACCGGAATCTCTAGAAACTTGTCCCATCTTGCATCATTTCTCTGGGATGACCAGTTGTCACCAATCATCCAGAGTAGATAACACCTACCTTAAGCAGTGCGCGGAGATGTTCTAATTTAAATGTCACAACATCAGGTTCAGCTTGTTGAGAAATTTTTCCTGAATCTGAAATTTCCCATCTGACAGAACCTCCCTCATGGCCACTTCAGATTGTGTGAGGGTATGACAGAACAATTATCATCAGCGCCCTCCTGCTCTTCAGTGTTTAAAACAGAGCAATCGCGCTTTCTCTGATATGCAGGCATTTTGGATAAAATATTTGCTATGGAGTTATCCATTACAGCCGTCAATTGTTGCATGGTAATAAGCATTGGCGCGCTAGATGTACTAGGGGCCTCCTGCGTGGGCAAAAACTGGTGTAGACACAGTAGGGGATGATGTAGTATCATGTCTACTCCCCTCATCTGAGGAATCATCCTGGGCAATTTCATTATCTGTGGCAGTACTGTCCTTACTTTGTTTGGACGCTATGGCACAATTTATCACACAATTTTGAGTGGGGAGGACACAATGGCTTTCACACATATAGAACATAGCTTATCCGAAGGCACAGACATGTTAAACAGACTTAAACTTGTCAAAAAGCACAAAAAACGTTTTAAAACACAACCGTTACTGTCTCTTTAAATTTTAAACAGAGCACACTTTATTACTGAATATGTGAAAAAGTAAGAAGGAATTGTTCAAAATTTACCAAAAATTTCACCACAGTGTCTTAAAGCCTTAATAGTATTGCATACCAATTTTCAGGAGCCTTTAACCCTTAAAATAACGGAACCGGACAAATTACAAATTTAACCCCTATACAGTCCCAGCTACAGCCTTTGCTGTGACTTTACCAAGCCCAGAGGGGGAATACGATACCAAATGACGCCTTCCCAGCACTTTTCCAACAACTTTCTGGTCCCCACACATGCATCTGCATGTCTTGCCTCTCAAAAACAACTGCGCAGTAATGGCGCGAAATTGAGGCTCAGGCCTACAACTGGGAAGGCCCTCCCCTGACTGGAAAGGTGTCTAACACAGTGCCTGCCCGTTAAAAACCGTTCCCCAAGTTTATAAGTGTGAATTATCTGCATAAATGAATAAAATGTCCAAATAAAGCAATCGATTTAGCCCATAAAAGTGTCTACCAGTTTTGTAGCCCATATTAAGCCTGTTATTCTGTTTGAAACTAAGAAAAATGCTTACCGGTCCCCATGAGGGGAAATGACAGCCTTCCAGCATTACACAGTCTTGTTAGAAATATGGCTAGTCATACCTTAAGCAGAAAAGTCTGCTGTTTCCCCCCCACTGAAGTTACTTCATCTCAAACAGTCCTATGTGGAAAACAGCAATCGATTTTAGTTACTGTCTGCTAAAATCATCTTCCCTCTCACAAACAGAAATCTTCATCCTTTTCTGTTTCAGAGTAAATAGTACATACCAGCACTATTTTAAAATAACAACTCTTGATAGTAGAATAAAAAACTACAACTAAACACCACATACTCCTTAACCATCTCCGTGGAGATGTTGCCTGTGCAACGGCAAAGAGAATGACTGGAGTGGGCGGAGCCTAGGAGGGACTATATGGCCAGCTTTGATGGGGACTCTTTGCCATTTCCTGTTGGGGAAGAGATATTCCCACAAGTAAGGATGACGCCGTGGACCGGACACCCAATGTTGGAGAAAAGGATTGAAGTTCAATCCTATTGGCTGGATCCATTCAGCCAATAGGATTGAGCTCGCATTCTAATGGCTGTTCAAATCAGCCAATAGAATGCAAGCTCAATCCTATTAGCTGATTGCATCAGCCAATAGGATTTTTTTCTACTTAATTCTGATTGGCTGATAGAAATTCTAACAGCCAATCGGAATCTACGGGACGCATCTTGGATGACGTCATTTTAAAGGAACCGTCATTCAGTAAGAAGACACCAGATGAAGAGGATGCTCCGCGTCGGATGTCTTGAAGATGGAGCCGCTCCGCATCAGATGGATGAAGATAGAAGATTGCCCGTCTGGATGAAGATAGAAGATGCAGTCTGGATGAAGACTTCTGCCTGTCTGGAGGACCACTTCGCCCGGCTTGGATACAGAGACCTTCTCCCGGCTTCGTTGAGGACTTTGGCCCGGTTGGATGAAAGACTTCATGCCGCCTCCTTACGGATGGATGTCCGGTCTTCAGAACGTAAGTCGATCTTCAGGGGGTTAGTGTTAAGGTTTTTTTAAGGGTGTATGGGTGGGTATATATTTTTAAAGTTCAGGGTTTCAGCCTGCAATAGAGCTAACTGCCCTTTTAAGGGCAATGCCCATCCCAAATGCATTTTCAGGGCAATGGGGAGCTTAGGTTTTTTTTAGATAGTATTTTTATTTGGGGGGGTTGGTTGTGTGGGTGGTGGGTTTTACTGTTGGGGGGGGGTGTTTGTATTTTTTTTTACAGGTAAAAAGAGCTGATTTCTTTGGGGCAATGCCCCCGCAAAAAGCCCTTTTAAGGGCTATGATAGTTTAGTTTAGGCTAGGGTTTTTCTTATTTTGGGGGGGGGGGGGGTATTTGATAGGGCTATTAGATTAGGTGTAATTAGTTTAAATATCGTCTAATTTGTTTTTTATTTTCCGTAATTTTAGAGGGGTTTTTTTTTGTGCTTTAGATAATTGTATATAATTTAGTTAATTATCATTTTAATTTAGGTAATTTATTTAAATATAGTGTTGTGTTAGGTGTTATTGTAACTTAGGTTAGGTTTATTTTAACAGGTACTTTTGTATTTATTTTAGCCTAGGTAGTTATTAAATAGTTAATAACTATTTAGTAAACTATTCTACCTATTTAAAATACATACAAACTTGCCTGTAAAATAAAAATCAAACCTAAGCTAGCTACAATGTAACTATTAGTTATATTGTAGCTAGCTTAGGGTTTATGTTAGGCTAAGTATTTAGTTTTTAAATAGGAATAATTTAGGTAAAGATAGGAATTTTTATTTAGATTTATTTAAATTATATTAAGTTAGGGGTGTTAGGGTTAGGAGTATGGTGAGCATGCAGCGTTTGGGGAAGTGCTAATGGCGCTCTAAACCACAGGTGTCTTAGCTCACCTTATAGAAATAGTATACATGAAATAGTGTGAAGAGCGCAGGAAGACTAAATGATAGTGTTTAATAAATGGATTGACACAAAAGACCTACTGAAGGGATACAATAAAAATAGTGGTTATGTTAAAAGGAATAACCAAACATAAAAAATAAAGATAAAAAATAGATAAAAAGTCACAGATAAAAATAGGACCCTAAGGTGCACCTTAAGAGCAAGATATTCGTCTGTAGTCCCAATTAAACACTACAAGCAATGTCACATGTGTAAACATTAACATTTTACAGGTCATTAGTAAGATAGCACCTATCAACACTTAAGAAGATTTAATTATCTCACAGAGGGATTTATCTAAGATAACACTATTCACATATACTTTGTATTTGACATCATCTTAGTCTTCGTCTAATCAACTTATTTTTTGGACATAATTTTTGAATTTCATTTTTTAATAATTTTTCACTTTTAATTTTTTGATTTTTTGGTCCTTTTATTATATTATATATTTTTAACATATTTTCACATTCATCTGTTTTGAACACATTGAATGAGTTTTTGCTTTTTTGTCATCCCCATCACATACTGGAACATGTCCCTATTGGAATACGCCACCATTGGAACATTTTACACATTTTGTTGTTTTTAATTGGGACTACAGACGAATATCTTGCTCTTAAGGTGCACCTTAGAGTCCTATTTTTATCTGTGGACTTTTTATCTATTTTTATCTTTATTTTTATGTTTGGTTATTCCTTGTACATAACCACTATTTTTATTGTATCCCTTCAGTAGGGTCTTTTTGTGTCAATCCATTTATTAAAACACTATCTTTTTATTTTATCATTTAGTCTTCTGGCGCTCTTCACACTATTTCATGTATACGGCGTTAGGGTTAGACTTAGGTTTAGGGGTTAATAAATGTAATATAGTGGCGGCGACGTTGGGGACGGCAGATTAGGGGTTAATAAGTATAATGTAGGTGTCGGCGGTGTTGGGGGGGCAGATTAGGGGTTAATAACATTATGTAGGTGTCAGGGCGGCAGATTAGGGGTGTTTAGACTTGGGGTACATGTTAGGGTGTTAGGTGTAAACATAACTTTTATTCTCCCATAGGAATCAATGGGATATCGGGCAGCAGCGAACATGAGCTTTGCTGCTTTCAGACTACCATTGATTCCTATGGCATCCGCCGCCTCCAGGGCGGCGGATTGAAAACCAGGTACGCTGGGCCGGAATAGTGCCGAGCGTACCTGGTAGAAATTTGATAACTAGCAAAAGTAGTCAGATAGTGCCGAATTTGCATTCGGAACATCTGTAGTGACGTAAGCATCGAACTGTGTCGGACTGAGACCGGCGGATCGTATGTTACGTCACAAAATTCTACTTTTGCCGGTCTGTAGGGTTTGATAACTAAGGGGAATCAGGCTCGCCACAATTAAGCTGCGGAATTCCAGCGTATTTGCAGTTGACGGCTTGATAAATAGAGGCCACAGCCTCAACAAATAGATTATAAGAATATTGTTATACAAAAATACGGAGGCAATTAGTTACTATGAATGAATTTAAATTAAATGTATATACTGTAATATTCAGACTTTCAAAAATTGTTCCAAATACACATACTGTACTTAATTACCTTACGAGAATTGTGAAACTGCTTTTTCCATAACAAATATCTTATGTCCGTTTTCTGTTTAGTAGTGTAGAGGTCCACATACAAAATTGGGGACCATAGTTTTGGCAGCCCTTCTTTAAGAGATGTTCTTCGCTTAATTAAATGGCTTAACGGACAGCCTATATTGTTTTAATCTTGACTTTATAAAAGCTTTGATTTTCATGCTAACTATGTCTGTGATGAAGGCACCTGTCACTTAAAACACTTAAAGGGACAGTCAACCCAAATAGCGTTTTCATTTATACATATAAACTTGCCCTGGATCATCATTTCTCAATGTAGCCCATTTTTCAAATATATAGAGCTCGTCAGTAAAAACACTTACTTTTCGTGCTGCAGCCGTTTCAAAATGTCCGTTAAGCCCTCCCCTTTTATGTCAGCAGTGACATCAGCAGGTTCATGTAACTTGTGTACGTGTTCTATCTTGCTCGTAACCTGAATTTTGTGCATGCGCCGTGCGCCTCTAGTATTGGTATTGAAGGGGAACGTTTGAACACAGGCTCATTATCTGTGCGGTTTACAGTGGAAGTGTACCAGTGTCCTGTTTCTTCAACCCTCCGGCCGGCAGAAGTTATCAGCAGTTAGCAGCTTGTATTCTTCTTCGTAGCATTGCAACTTATATGTTATGTCCCTGGTGTTTTGACGTATACATTTCATGCTGGTATTTAGCACAAATGACTTTCATATATACAGACATTCATGATATACAGACATTCCAGACATAGATGTTAAACAGCATATATAGTATACATAACACATACTTATGTGAGCTTACACACACTGTACTACCTGTAAAAAAAAAAAAAGACCTGAAATGAAAGTCATTTTTGCTAAATACCAGCATGAAATGTATACACCAAAACACCAGTGACATACCATATAAGTTACAATGCTACGAAGAAGAATACAAGCTGCTAACTGCTGATAACTTCTGCCGGCTGGAGGGTTGAAGAAACAGGACAAAAAAGTTCCCCTTCAATACCAATACCAGAGGCGCACTGCGCATGCACAAAAATCAGGTTACGAGCAAGATAGAACACGTACACAAGTTACAAGAACCTGCTGATATCACTGCTGATGTAAAAGGGAAGGGGCTTAACGGAAATTTTGAAACGGCTGCAGTGCGAAAAAGTAAGTGATTTTACTGACAAACTCTATATATTTGTAATAATAAAATGTAAATTTATGCTTACCTGATAAATTAATTTCTTCTACGATACAACGAGTCCATGGATTTCATCCTTACTTGTGGGATATTAACCTACTGCTAACAGGAAGTGGCAAAGAGCACCACAGCAGAGCTGTATATATAGCTCCTCCCTTCCCTCCACCCCCAGTCATTCGACCAAAGGTTTAGGAAGAGAAAGGAAAAGCTAAAGGTGCCGAGGTGACTGAAGTTATAAAAAATAAAATCTAAATCTGTCTGAAAATATGACAGGGAGGTCCGTGGACTCGTCGTATCGTAGAAGAAATTAATTTATCAGGTAAGCATAAATTTACTTTTCTTCTACAAGATACGACGAGTCCACGGATTTCATCCTTACTTGTGGGATACAATACCAAAGCTACAGGACACGGATGAAACGGTAGGGACAAGACAGAGACCTAAACGGAAGGCACCACTGCTTGAAGAACTTTTCTCCCAAAACAAACTCAGAAGAAGCAAA
>NC_069499.1:713479940-713588231 GCF_027579735.1 Bombina bombina | reverse complement strand
ATGGGGAGAGGAGAGAGTGCAAAAGAGATGGGGGGAGAGAGAGAGCTCAAAAGAGAGGGGGAGAGAGAGAGCGCAAAAGAGATGGGGGAGAGAGAGAGAGAGCAAGGGGTGAGACCACTTTACTGCAAAAAAATGGCCCGTGTGAACGGGATTTAGGACTAGTATATATATATATATATATATATATATATATATATATATTTATATATATAGTTGAGTTATGAAGGACTTTGTATGTAAGGACAGGATTCCATATTTATTTCACAAAAATATAAGATACAAAAGAAATGTATTGTAAAGTAGGATTCACATTGCCACTTTTCTTACCAGCCTTGCTAATTATCATAAGTTTGCATAAATAAACCAGCAACATAACACATTAAATAAAGCTGATAGGAATGAATTTAAGTAATCATTTATTTAAAATTAGGTTTTGACACAATTAAAACATGGGGTTTTTTTCTATTAAAAGGGACTTTATTTATATTTTTATTTTTTTATTATCTTTAGGAACTGAAACATTGTCTATCTGGCTACCCTGAGAGGTTTGAGAAAAATGAAACTCAGAGAAGTTTAAAGCTTTCAAAATTATAAATAATAAGATGGTTGTATTGTTACTCCTGCCTTTGACCTTTTTTTTTTTTTTTTTACAAAATACTACAAAAATAGTGTGGGATCTTGACAGTGTGACTAATGTTGCTGATTGAGTCAGCAGCAGTTTCCACTTCCGACAAGCAGTGCTGTGCGGTTCCTGAGTGGTAATTAAGTGATATCAGGTTTTCATGCAGGTTAAATTGCGCTGGTATTACAAGTTGAAAGTAAACACAATCGCTTGAGCGCAATTCAAGGTAACGCTAGTTGGGTTAGCTTGTCCTCAGAGCTCTAAACTAGTTTGCAAAACAAAAAAGTGTCACAAAACACATAAAAAAATACATTACCAATACAATTAGACCCATAATAACACCATCTAATAAAAATTATTTTTAAAAAAAATATTGCGGGAGGGGGCCCTCAGATGGACGCGGGTGTCTAGAGGTCTGGAATCAGGTCGCGACATAAGCATTAAGAGCCCATCGCAGGGTCGGACTGGGATCACAAATAAGCCTGGGCATTTTAAGGCAAAGCAGCCCACTCTACCCCCCCCCCATTTCTTATTTAACTGTATATTAAATATGACAAGTATAATTTATATTTTGTATATATTAATGTATGGAAAAAAAGTAAAATATAAAAAAACACAACAAAAACAATATAAAGTGCTCATTGTTAATGAAAAACATAAATTATGCTTACCTGATAATTTCCTTTTCTTCTGATGGAAGAAGAGTCCACAGCTGCATTTTGATACTTGAATGACTGGGGGATGAGGGGAGTGGGAGGAGTATTTAAGCCTTTGGCTGTGGTGTCTTTGCCTCCTACTGGTGGCCAGGTTCTTATTTCCCAAAAGTAATGAATGCAGCTGTGGACTCTTTCCATTTAAGAAGAAAAGCACAAATTGCTTCTTAATTGACACACAGCCAGATTACGAGTTTTGCGTTATGGCTGGCTTGCTAATTACTTGCAAGCTATTTCCACCGCTCACCTTTAATAGCGCTGCTATTACCAGTTTGCAAAAAAACAGCTTGTGCGGGCGATATGGTTGCGTTGAGCTCCATGCTTCACCCAAATGCAAGCAGTGTTTTGACGTGCTCATGCACGATTTTCCCATAGACATCAATGGGGTTATATTGTAGCTAGCTTAGGGTTTATTTTACAGGTAAGTACTGTATTCGTTTTAAATAGGAATTCGTTTTTATTAATAGTAGGTTTTATTTAGATTTAATTATATTAGGGTTAGGGTTATGTTAGGGTTAGGGGTTAATAGGTTTTTTATAGCGGCGGAGTGGGCAGATGGCAGATTAGGGGTTAATAATATTTAAATAGTGTTTACGATGTGGGAGGGCGGCGGTTTAGGGGTTAATAATTTTATTGTAGCAGCGACGATGACAGGGAGCGGCGGAATAGGGGGTTAATAATTTTATTTTATTATTTGCGATGCGGGAGGACCTCGGTTTAGGAGTTTATGTAGTTTATGGGTGTTAGAGTACTTTGTAGCAGTTTAGTTATGAATTTTATGGTACAGCTTTGTAACGTAAAACTCATAAACTACTGACTTTCAGATGGCGGTACGAATCTTGTAGTTATAGGCTGTACCGCTCACTTTTACAAACTCGTAATACTAGCGCTATGGAAGTCCCATTGAAAAAGGACTTTTTAAAAAGTGCGGTACTGACGCTGCGTGACGGCCAAAAAAGTGTGCGGTACACCTATAGCTACAAGACTTGTAATAGCAGCGGTAGGGAAAAAGCAGCGTTATACTCATAACGCAAAACTTGTAATCTGGCTGACAGAGATCTAGGTATAAGACATATGTAGCTGACTAGGATGCTAGCAGAGGTAGCCATCTTTAGGGGGCCCAGTTCAGATAATAAGCTATGTGTAAGGCACAGGTAACCATCTTGGAAAGAGGCACAGGCAGCTATCTAGATAAAAGTAAAGTTTGCCATTTTGGTAAAAGGCACAGACTACTATATAGATTTAAAGCGATAGAAAGGTCAAAATTGAAGTATGCTTGGGCACATTTAAATGTTAAATAGAAGCATAATAATTGCAATATACTTCCATTATAAAAAATGCTTACAGTAAAAGTGATTGCTCTTTCCCTAATATGCACATATGCTGTGAGAGGCTGTACATCAGTATTCCAGCTCAAAGACCTGGTGATGGTGTGTGTTGTGTCCCATGCTGACTCTCTGAGAAGGTGTGGGGTTTGAATACTGGTGCACAGGCCCTCAGAGCATATGTGAGTATGCTGCTAAAGACCAGTAATAACTTTTACTAGAAGCATTTTTGCTAATAGAATTATATTGCAAAAATTCTATTTAAAATTGAAATGCACACATACATATATATATATATATATATATATATATATATATATATATATATTTATATATATATATACACACACACACACACACACACATATGAGATGCTAAACAGAAGAAGACAAAAATACAAGAAAATAAATAAATTAAGGAGTAGAAAAAATAGCATACTAAGAATAGCCTAACAAACATTTGCAGCAGGAGCAAAGTTAAAAAATTCTGTGTTCTGGTGTGAGCTGGGGGACAGGGCAGGGGGGGGGGGCAGGGAGCTTTATGTCCTGTCAGACTCAGAGGGCACTGAGGGCAGCATAAATCAGAACTTAGATAAAGCAGCCCCTTGGCTCTTACCTTCACTGAATTCTCTCCTCTCCTGTGTGTAGCCACAGAGGCTTTCAGCACCGCACTCGGGAGGAAGGGGGGGGGGGGGGAGTTAACGGCTTCTAGCAGGAACCCCAGACCAGAGAAACTGCAGAGCCAGCTCAGGACAGGAGTACATTAGATAACATATGCTTGCAGATTCACTTGTGGAAACGTCATGTGATTGACATACCACTAAGCAGGATGACCCAATAGGAATTTAAAATTAATAAATAAAACAGTCAAGCAGCATGGGGACTGGGGGGGGGAGTCAATGCGGCCGGGACTGACAGTGACATCACTCTTACCGGGACAGCACACACCAGCATTGCACTGCTGTGTTCTTCAGCTCCTTGACCCACACGTTACACATACTAAGTGTACAATCTACAGTAACATTGGAATTAATTGAATAAACTATTTATGCTTACCAAAGAAGTTAGTGGATGCAGACTAGAGCTACAGCCTTTTTAGTGTGTGTGTGTTGTAATGGTGGGCGGAGCTAAGGTAACCGGCGGCCCACCGGGCTTTTGCCCGGTATGCCCTATGGTCAGTCCGGGCCTGGCCCATCAGAATGGGACTTTTCTGCACCTGAGGGTGAATCTGGCTTTATGAACTTACGGAGACTCCCCGGTGGTATCCGGATTACTTACCTCTAACAGCGACCACAAGGTACAGCAGAGACAGGCGCCATTGAGGCCTGAAGCCTACTCCAGCCAGTTGCAGTGCCGGATTACATAAACACGAACCGGATGGACACTTGGGGATAGGAAAACCCCTTTACGGCCCTAATAAACATACCACTTCCATCCGCTCAGAGATAAGGGCACATAGAGAGCGCATACGGCACGTCCACGTGGGAGATCGCAAAGACATGTGGAGCAAACAGTGAGTACTTGCAAACCTCACGATTAACTGCACATATGCAGTACAATTGATGGAGTTAAAAAGATAGGGTGCATCTACTTAAAATCAAACAGAAAATATACAAAACATAAAATATCCCTAGATGTGTAGCGGAATTAAGCATGCTCAGAAATGCTTATAACTGTGAGATAGTTTAAGCCCTCAGATACTATATGTAACCAACCTTAACATTCAGCAACAGGGACACACTAGATAAAACAAAACCTGTACTAAATATATACCCTGTTGCCGGAATATACGCTCATAACAGTGGGCTTAAAGTAAAGATCTGTTGTTCCTCCTGTCCTGAGACAGTACGATGGCTACAAGACGAGCACCGCGGTCTGAATAGTTAAACAAGACCCTGTCTATATCTACATCACAAGTACAGACCTTTATCTAGTTTATGGACACTACAATAGCTGACCCCTCAGATAAATATGAAAAGACACAACCTAACATGTCAGACCCAGAAATGGATCTTGAGGGGGAAGCCACAATAACTAAAGCGGACTTACAGACTCTACCCTCCAAGGAGGACTTTAATGCTTTTATCATACAAGTCAGTAATATGATCAAAACTAGCCTATCCAAAGTCCAAAAAGAAATTAATGAGATTAGAAACCGTATTGTTCAGCTAGAAGAAGATGTCGAGCAAACAGACAAAACCTCGGACCTTCAAATCAGACAAACTTCTCATAATTCCTCTTTGATACAGCAACTACAGGAACAGGTCGAGGACCTGGATAATAGAGGAAGATGCCAGAAGTTAAGGATTAGAGGTATTCCGGAGAATATAAAATCGACAGAGCTTCTATCCTACCTACAAAAGTTATTTAATTCATTACTGGACAATGAGGAAAATGTTGAATTTCCTCTGGACCACTGTCATCGGACCTTGAGACCCCCTCCAAAGGGCTCAGACCCACCAAGAGATGTTGTTATCAAGGTCACCAGTGTTAGGGACAAGGAAAACATTCTAACAGCAGCAAGAAAACAAAATGTATGCTTACCTGATAAATGTATTTATTTCCGGATATGGAGAGTCCACAACATCATCAATTACTAGTGGGAATATCTCTCCTGTCCAGCAGGAGGCGGCAAAGAGCACCACAACAAAAGCTGTTAAATATCAATCCCCTTCCCATAATTCTCAGTCATTCGACCAAAGGGAAATGGAAAAAGGAATAACACAAAGGTGTAGAGGAGCCTGAGGTTTAGTCAAAAAATAACTGTCTTAAATATAAGGGTGGGGTCGTGGACTCACCATATCCGGAAAGAAATAAATGTACCAGGTAAGCATAAAATTTATTTTCTTTCCTAAGATATTGTGAGTCAACGACGTCATCAATTACTAGTGGGAACAAATACCCAAGCTAGAGGACACAGATGACTAGGGAGGGATAGCAAGACAGGCAGACCTAAACAGAAGGCACCACCACTTGAAGAACCTTTCTCTCTAAAGAAGCCTGGGCTGAGGCAAAAGTATCAAATTTGGAAAAAGTATGCAAAGAGGACCAAGTCGCAGCCTTGCAAATCTGTTCCATAGAAGCTTCATTTTTGAAAGCCCAAGAAGACAAGACAGCCCTAGTGGAATGAGCTGTAATTCTCTCAGGAGGCTGCTGTCTAGCACTCTCATAAGCAAAACAAATATATACTTCTCAACCAAAAGGAAAGAGAGGTAGCAGTAGCTCCCTCCCTGGTGGTTGATGTAAGCCATGAGGTGATATTGTCCGACTGAAATCTGATAAAGCAGGCTTAAGCCAACTGAGGCCAAGTTAACAGAGAATTGTAAATCGCTCTCAACTCCAAGATGTTTATGGGGAGAGCAGACTCTTCCTGAGTCCATAACCCCTGTGCCTTTAACAAGTCCCAGACTGCTCCCCAGCCTAGCAGGCTGGCATCCATGTTCACGATCACTCAAGAAGGTCTCCAGAAGAAAGTGCCCTGAGACAGATGCTCTTGAGAAAACTACCATGGAACTGAGTCTCTCGTTAACACGTCTAGATATATCCTTTGGGACAGATCCAAATCGTTTCCGTTCCATTGTTTGAGCATGCATAATTGCAGAGCACTCAAACGGAATCGAGCAAAGGGAATGATGTTCATGGAAGCGACCATCAACCCAATTACATCCATACATTGGGCTACAGATGGCCGAACAGTGGCTCCTGAACCAGAATGTTGTCTAAGTAAGGCACCACCGCAATTCCCCAAGACCTGATCACTGCCAAGAGAGCCCCCAGAACCTTTGAGAAAATTCTGGCAGCTGTGGCAAGGCCAAACGGAAGAGCTACAAACTGAAAGTGTTTGTCTAGAAAAGCGAATCTCAGAAATTTGTGATGATCCCTGTGAATAGGAACATGAAGATATGCGTCCTTCAGGTCTATGGTCGTCATGAACTGACCTTCCTCAACCAAAGGAAGAATGGACCAAATGGTCTCCATTTTGAAGAACGGCACCCTGAGAAACTTGTTGAGACACTTTAGGTCTAAAATGGGACGAAAAGTTCCCTCTTTTTTGGGAACTACAAACAGATTTGAATAGAATCCTAGACCATGCTCCTTTACTGGAACTGAAACAATCACTCCCAGACAGAAAAGATCCTGAACGCAGCTCAAGAATGCCTCTCTTTTTACCTGCTCTGCAGACAACTTTGAGAGGTAAAACCTGCCCCCCCTGGGAGGGAGAAAATTGAATTCTATTTTGTAACCCTGAGAAACAATGCCCACAGCCCAAGGATCTGGGACATCTCATAACCACTCCTGATAAAACAGGCAAAGTCTGCCCCCCACTTGATCAGACTCCGGACTAAGGGCCGACCCATCATGCTGACTTAGACTCAGCTGAGGGTTTCTTAGATTGCTCCCCTTGTTCCAGGACTGACTGGGTCTCCAAGAGGACTTGGATTGTTCCTGTTTGGAAGCAGAAGAGGAAAGCTTTTGACCTTTGAAATTACTAAAGGAACGAAAATTACTTTGACGTCCCTTAAATCTAATCTTCTTGTCTTAAAGTAGAAAAGATCCTTTTACACCCGTAATATCAGATATTATTTCTGCCAGTCAAGCCCAAACAAAGTCTTACCCTTGGAGGGAAGCAACAAAAGCTTAGACTTGGAGGAAACATCAGCTGACCAAGACTTAAGCCACAAAGCCCTGTGAGCCAAAACAGTATAACCAGACAGCTTGGCCCCCAATTTAATAACTTGCATGTTAGCATCAGAAATGAAAGAATTGGCTAGCTTAATCCTATCGTGAATTTCCTCTAACAAAGTTTCCTCTAAAATAGATTCAGCTAAAGCATTGCACCAATAAGATGCTGCACTAGTCACTGTGGCAATACAAACTGCAGGTTGCCATTGAAGACCATACACATACATCTTCTTCAAATATACCTCCAGCTTCTTATCCACAGGATCCTTAAAAGAGCAACTATCCTCTATAGGGATCATAGTTCTCTTAGCCAGAGAAGAAATAGCCCGTTCTACTATAGGCACCGTGCACCAAGAATCCTTAATGGATTCAGCAATAGGAAACCTCTTTTAAAAAACTAAAGACGGAGAGAAAGGAATCCCTGGTTTTTCCCATTCCTGCACATTAATCTCCGCCACACGATCTGGAACAGGAAACACTTTCATAGAGGAAGAGACATCATAGAAAATATTAAGCTTATTAGATTTCTTAGGGTTAACTACAACAGGAGTGTCAGAATCATCCAAAGTAGCCAAAACCTCCTTTAATAAACCTAAAGCTTACTTCTTCCACCTCAGACAAAAGATTAACACTGTTAGAATAAAAAATGTCAACCTTAGAAGGAACTGGGGTAACATCCTCCCTAGAATTATGAGGAAGATCAACCTGTATAGTAGCTGCTGAAACAGGCACTTTACAATCTATTAAGTGTTTAGTTTTCCTCTTGCGTTTTCCTAAAACAGGAAAGGCAGATAAAGCTGCAGATGAAAAAACAGAAAACCAGGTTGCGCCTAATTAATTTTATCTTGGGTGTCCAGGACAAAACTAATTGTCTAAAAGTGAAAATATACAACTAAACTAAATTGTAAATAAATATTTGAGGTGGTAAAATTGATAAAATATGGTTTATTAAAATATCTTTGAGATAATGAATAATCCTTAAAATTAGTTTTATTCTAAAATTATTATACTAAAAACATATATATACAATATTGGAAAGAACAGATATAGACATAAATACTGATAATATGAAAAACAAAAAAAAAAGTTAATATAATACAGATACAAATTGTAAATTTAAAATTTGATTGGCCAATCTAACTTAGGTTTATATAATAAATCTTTTAATAAACTGGACACATTGCATCAGTAACCTAAGGGAACCATTCGAGCAATATATGCAATAAATCAAAAAAATAAATATATAAATATAGTATCTAGTTAATAAATAAAATGTGTGTAATTGTTCAAATGTTGTTGTGTAATTGTTCTAATGTTGTTGTTTGATTAAAAACCATCCATATGACAGATATAATAGATTTAAATGATTAAGCTGTTTTGTGGTGTATCTTTATAGCAGTTCAATTCCTTGTGTTTCTTCGTATATACTTTTTGTCCACTTCTAGCAGGATAAGGCAAGAATCACTTTCCCAAAAATATTCAGAAAGATAATTGTCATATAATAAGTTCCAGGAGATGTATTCAGCAAATACCGGTATAAGCTATTATTTCAATGTAATCCTTCATGAGGAGAAATTTAAAATAAGTCTTACTTTCAAATTTGCAGGTAGGAGCATTATCCTAGGTCCACATAAAGTTTTTTTTTTTTTTTTTTAAGGCAACCGCTCCCTTGCTTAGTAGCGTCTTGTTCTCACGCTAGCGGTGGTTGATTCAAATCCCAGGCCGGTCCGTCTCATACAGTCATCCGTCACTTCCTGTTTAACAGTGACTCGGTATCCTCACAGTGGATATCCCCAGACTGATGTGTCCTCAAGAATTGGAAAAGTTTGAACGCTACGCGTTTCAGCCGCTACTGCAGCCTTTCTCAAGCGATTTTGATTCTTAGCCTCATCTATCCTGCTATTTTATAGACCATAGTCTGAAAATTTAATTGAATAAATGTGATTTAAATATACATCAATTTATTAATTCGATGAAAATGGAAGAGAATGAAGAAACCTAAAATGCTTGTCAATAAAACAGTATAGTAAACATAAATATTTTTATCTATTCTTCAAAATTTATTTATTTGTATTGTTTAAAGTCATAAATAAATATTCGTTCAAAAATAAATATGTTTCCTAAATTGGTTTCAAACTAGTGGTCTTACAGTTGGGAGAGTGATGTTCTCTCCACTGAGCTATATATAAGTCAATTATACCTGTTGATATTTATAGTATTTGAAGCTCTATTTTTGTTGTTTCTTGACCAGACTTATTTCCCTTATTTAATCCTAATAATTAGAGTTCCCCCTTAATCTGGGTTTATTAAAACAGTATTTCTACTGTTTTTATAAGAAATGACCACAAAAATACATACCAATATAAAATTGAAACTCATAATAATAATAATTCTTAGTTGGGAATTGAACTCATAGACTCCTGGTTTGAAGGATGGTGGTCTTACCACTGGGCTAACAGAAATAGCATAGTAAGAGAGTATTTTCATATATATATTGTAATCAAAATTTATTTATTTGTATTGTTTAAAGTCATAAATAAATATTCGTTCAAAAATAAATATATTTCCTAAATTGGTTTCGAACTCGTGGTCTTACAGTTGGGAGAGTGATGTTCTCTCCACTGAGCTATATATAAGTCAATTATACCAGTTGATATTTCTAGTGTTTGAAGCTCTATTTTTGTTGTTTCTCTACCAGACTTATTTCCCTTATTTAATCCTAATAGTTAGAGTTCCCCCTTAATCTGGTTTAAAAGTTAAAAGTTAATGTAGAAAGGGGGTTAAGTGGAAGTCTATATTTAGTCCTTTCGGGTGTTTGGTCTCTAACTCATATATCCACTTATATTCCAATTTTAAAAGCTCATTTTGTACATCTCCACCCCTCCAATCTGGGTTTAACTTATCTATGGCTATGTATTTAAAATGTTTCAGATTACAATTATTACAAGCTAAAAAATGTCTTGGTACAGGGAGGTCTTCATTTCTTTTTTCTGTAGCATTCTCTATTGATAAGATATGTACCCTCACTCTTTCTCTGACGGGTCTTGTGGACTCTCCTATATATTGTTTTCCACATTTACAATTGATGAGGTAAATAATATTTTTATCTGTACATCTTATTAAGGACTTTATTTCATATTCTTTACCAGTAACGTTCGAATGGAATTTTTTCTTTTTCTCAGAATGCCTGCATGCTTTGCATGCTAGACATGGAAAAAAACCTTTTAGATCTTCTCCCAAGAGGTCTTTATCCTTTTTCATATTTCTTTTTCTTCTTAAATCTGTTGGTGCTAATCTGTTTTTCAAGTTATTAGCTCTTCTGTATACTATATTTGGAGCTTCACCTATCACTCCTCTTAGTTTTTCATCTAATTTTAGAATATTCCAATGTTTTTTTATGATCCTCTCTACTTCCTTATAGTTGTTATTATATTGGGTAACCAATGGCATAAACGGTTTCTTTTCTGTTTTTATTTTCTCTCTATAAAATAGCAGGATAGATGAGGCTAAGAATCAAAATCGCTTGAGAAAGGCTGCAGTAGCGGCTGAAACGCGTAGCGTTCAAACTTTTCCAATTCTTGAGGACACATCAGTCTGGGGATATCCACTGTGAGGATACAGAGTCACTGTTAAACAGGAAGTGACGGATGACTGTATGAGACGGACCGGCCTGGGATTTGAATCAACCACCGCTAGCGTGAGAACAAGACGCTACTAAGCAAGGGAGCGGTTGCCTTAAAAAAAAAAAAAAAAACTTTATGTGGACCTAGGATAACGCTCCTACCTGCAAATTTGAAAGTAAGACTTATTTTAAATTTCTCCTCATGAAGGATTACATTGAAATAATAGCTTATACCGGTATTTGCTGAATACATCTCCTGGAACTTATTATATGACAATTATCTTTCTGAATATTTTTGGGAAAGTGATTCTTGCCTTATCCTGCTAGAAGTGGACAAAAAGTATATACGAAGAAACACAAGGAATTGAACTACTATAAAGATACACCACAAAACAGCTTAATCATTTAAATCTATTATATCTGTCATATGGATGGTTTTTAATCAAACAACAACATTAGAACAATTACACAACAACATTTGAACAATTACACACATTTTATTTATTAACTAGATACTATATTTATATATTTATTTTTTTGATTTATTGCATATATTGCTCGAATGGTTCCCTTAGGTTAGTGATGCAATGTGTCCAGTTTATTAAAAGATTTATTATATAAACCTAAGTTAGATTGGCCAATCAAATTCTAAATTTACAATTTGTATCTGTATTATATTAACTTTTTTTTTTTTTTTTTTCATATTATCAGTATTTATGTCTATATCTGTTCTTTCCAATATTGTATATATATGTTTTTAGTATAATAATTTTAGAATAAAACTAATTTTAAGGATTATTCATTATCTCAAAGATATTTTAATAAACCATATTTTATCAATTTTACCACCTCAAATATTTATTTACAATTTAGTTTAGTTGTATATTTTCACTTTTAGACAATTAGTTTTGTCCTGGACACCCAAGATAAAATTAATTAGGCGCAACCTGGTTTTCTGTTTTTTCCACTGTATCCACTTAATATCAATTTTTTAAAGGTTTTATTGATATAACTGGGTTGTTTAGTGAAACTATAGTTCACCACTAGTACTAATATCTTACATTTGCCTTAGATAAAGCTGCAGATACAGCAGAAGATATCTGTGCAGCGAAATCTGCAGGCAAAAATACCCCACCAGGAGGTTGAAAGGAACTGCAGGGCAATGCATGTGACGCCATAGAGGCTTGGGACGTTTGAGGAGAAGGCTGCAGCATTGCCTGAACAGCATCATCCTGAGAGACATTAGGCTCATAAGGCAATAATTTATCTTTACATTGAAGCGTTCTAGCTAAACCAGTAGTACAAAATTGCAAAGGAGGAACAATTTGCACCTCTAAACATTACATATTAAACATTTATTAAAAACGATATCATCATTATCCATGTCCATAGCTAAGAAAAATCAGCCCCAGGAATAAATTTGATTAAAGGACAACTGTCACTTTAAGAGAAGTGTAAAAAACAAAAAGCATTATCAAAAAAACTAAAGTTAGACAACCTCTACACCTCAGCAGTACTGAGGTGCCTAATGCAATTCCAGGAGGCTTGAAGAGGACACAGAGACTGAAATGCAACTGCACATACACTGAGACAGACTGCAGCAACAACACAGAGACGCCGATCCGTTCCATATAACTGAAACACAAGGATCACATTACCAGCACATCCGGAAAAGCGCAGACAAGAAAAAAAGGCGCACAATTCATAAAGACGTAGCAACAACCGTTACTATACAAACAAAACAAACATATGCCAAAAAATAAAAATTTAGCAGCACCCGGTCTAACGTGCAAATCCCAAATCACATAGTGCCTGCATACTGCCAAACTAATCCTATTTAAAGGATTACTAAATCACAGAAAGAAAAACTGCAGAATATAAATAATAAATCTTTAAAAGTGCAAAGTCTCCTATACCTAGAAGACAAAAAAGTACTTACCTGCAGTCGACGTGAAAGGACACAAACTCCTATCAGAGACCTGGGGAAAAAAACTAAAATTATGACTTGCCAGATAATTTCCTTTCCTTAGATGCAGGGAGAGTCCACAGCTGCATTCATTACTTTTGGGAAAACAATACCCAAGCTATAGAGGACACTGAATGCTAACGGGGAATGGGGGGGGGGGGGGGGTAACAATAAGGCGACCCAATCTGAGGGCACCCCAGCCTGGTAAAAATACCATCTCCTGAAAAACTGCATCAACAGACCCAAAGGGCCTAAAAAAAGTTAGCAGGACCAACTAACTGCCCAAGAATTAGGATCGTAAGAGCCCACGTCAGGGACAACACAAAATCACTGATCCCAAAAAGAGCACACAAACCTCGGAGAAGACGAGAGTCCCGCTGACTATGAGGTCAGACGAAGAAACAACCCTCCACGAACACAACAAAGAGGACAATCAAGACTGCCATACCGTACGCTCCCATAGAGGGAACACAGAAACCAAGCGACTATGCTAAAGAAGTCTGAAAAAAACCTAGAGGTACGATCCCTGAAAGAAAGGGGGAGAAGCCCCATGCAGCACTTGAAGAAAAAGTCTCCTTAAAAAGAAGACCCAAAAGAATGCGATTACCCGACTCAAAGAGAAACGAGTACCTGGTCAAAGATTGGACAAAATCAAGGACCAACTTCTGCACCGATACAAAAAAACGATGCAATCCTAGACAAGATGTCCAATGTCCGAACGTCAAACTTTTGAACGTAACAGCCTGACCGCAGGCCGTGTTGCTGCAAAAAGGAAATGAACACCAAAACCTCATGACCTCATAATAGAAGAAAAACAGATATCTAGATCTGCTGAGGAGCCCACATATCCGGGCAAAAGGGACGGATGAGACCACCCATAACTGCATGTCTGTTAGACGGCTAAGAATTAGCCGTCCTTGCAAGAACCGGCTAAGAACCCTTTCACTAGGACACCCTGGAAGAACCAGAGAAAACCTCAAGCAGAGATATAAAATCAGAGAGACGAAGAGACGAAACGTGTTCTTACAGAGCTCTGGCTATACTAGAGCTTTAAAGTACTCTAAAGTTAATTTGGAGCAACAAATTAGCCCTAAAACAACTGACACTAGCCATTATCAGCTGCCTGGACGACTCTTGGTGCTTCTCCATAGAAAACACTGACTTTACCGAGAGCTGGGAAGCTCCATATCGGCTTTGCCTTCGGCCCACTGACAGACATAACTGGAGTAGCTGAAACCCTCCCTCCTATATCCCGTCTGTGGGGAGATCAAGACACTTGCCATCGGAGGAGTCGGCATTAACATCCGAGCTTGCCGAAGCTACGAACCCCTAGCACACGGACCACCTCCGCCCTGCACGGCCTTACGGGCGCCATCTTCCAGCGTGACTGGCTGTACTAACCTTTCAGAAGAGCCGCACTAGCATCTTAGATCCAGCGTTCGAACTCCGGAGTGCTGCTGAGCCATCAGCCGGATCAGGAGGTCCCTGACTGAAGCTAGGAGACAACGGAGAGCAGTCTGCCGCTATTGGAAAGATCTTAGCACGAATCATCATATTCAGATTGTAAGTGTGATGCACCACCTCATACGCACCCACACTCACAGTAGGCCCACTGCACTGGCCTCATTGGAAAAGCAACAGCGATACATAGCCAGTCCAACAGGCTTTATTGATCTTATATTACAACACGCGAACAATGGCACTACAAGGGCTTTCCCCTTATTCTTTACTGTGAAATATTGTGTAGTATATCTACTGATCATACATATAAAAAAAAAGGGGAATGGTGCTAGTGCATAAAATAATAAATGGACAAAAAGTAGAATATCGCTAAAGAATTGCAAATGTCTTCTTAAAAGTATGCACACACAGCACTCTGGGCCCAGACTGGTGGGCAGCTGTTATGGTACAAGGTTTTTTAAAATATAACTTTTATTAACTTATCATACTTAAAATAAGGGTAACACACAATTAAAATCGACACAGACTCATGTGATATTGCAATATATGTGTCGCTGGGGGATTAATTATGTATCTACGCCTCTCAGTGAATTTATATATGATTCCCCAAACTCACTTTGACTGACATGTCATTCTGTATATTGTAGATTATTTATTAATTTTGTCAGCAAATTGCTTGTCACACTATTATTTTATTATCATCTGGGTCCTTACAGTTTGATTCGCTCTGGTCTGGGTTTAAATAAATCCTCATGGGTGCTGAGTCATAGTATGTGCTGTTATATTGCCCAGACTAGTATTGTGAGGTTACGTGTTATTATTGAGTCATATAGATTCCCTCCTGCATCATATTATATAGCTACATATACGGCTAGTGCGTAACCTAAAACAACCATAGTGGTCTTTATAATTAGGTGGTACGCGTTATTTGATCTAAATACAGTAATAAACAATAAAATGCTGATGCTGAATAGTACTCAGATATTTATAGCATTTATTCGTCTATTCCTTGCTCATAACGTTAATATTTAATTATTCACTTGTATATTGTTTGAATTCCTATATGAGTTATAATCCATTATTTATACATTCCATGTGAAGATAAGCAAGAGATAAAGTATTACGCATAACAATTGCCAAAAATAAGGCTGCTAATCTACCTGTGTGATCAGCGATATATACCAGCTAAAAGCTGTATTTATAGGTGCAGGATCAATTGGCCACGTATATTGGATTTTGAATTTAAAGTGCAAACACCATAAATTAGGTAGTTGTGAGTATCTTCTCTATGTGATGTGTAATATATTCACTTATACAGAGTTGAATCAAATTTCCTCTGTGCTACCCTAACTTGGTTAGTGATATATTATTATTGTATCAACAAGTTCAATTTAGGTCAAATGAATCATTTCAAGTCGCTTAGTTACAATGTAGCATATATTGAAAAGTCTAGCAGTTAGTTCTTAGAGAGATCTATATTGCTCTGTGACTCCTAGCTAAGTCTGGCATAACCCAGACATTACAACAAATTAACTGTTTTGAGTGAAAAATATTAGACTGTATCACAAACGAGTCTGTGTCTGGCAAGTAAAAAATTTGAGAGCCCAAACGCTCACGATAGTCCCCTAACTAGTTTCGCCCGTCCGGACTTTGTCAAAGGCAGCGAACCGCCATTTCTTGGGGGATATAAACCTTTCATACCGGAAGTCCCGCCCTGTCTCACCCGTGATAGGTTGGGAATGAAAAACTCTGACTGATTGAAAGATTCAATTCCGGCTAAATGATCTAATGTGAAGAATTCCTTTGTGTTATATACTTCATTTCTGATGCTACCATTAACCATTATGATATATATTTCTTCACAGTTAGAATCCTAATTTACAAGTTTCGTTAACCTTATTGAATAATGATATACTGTTCAGATCTATTACGGGACATCTCAAATTCCTTAAATGTGCACATTACTTTTGAACCACTAAGGGCCATTAAAGTTATTTTGTATTCTTAAACCTTACAATCTTATATGTAAAGTTTCTCAATGATCTGGATATGAAAATAAATTAGTGCATTGCAAAGCAATGAAGTGAAATAAAAGTGCTTTAATTTTTAAATAAAACTAGTTGTGACTAATTCATTGTACTGTATATAATATTACTATTCTAGAAATTGATATTTTGGTAAAACTAAAGAGGATTGTGAATGATACTCCCGGTAAGCAAACCTCTATGGGGTTGTGAGTTGTAATAAGATATTTCCCAAAAAAAAATGTTTATCCTGAATATGGGAATTATACTATGTGTATGTGAATGAGTGAATCTGTGTGAAATCCATGTGTATGTATATTTAGTCTCTGTGGTAAAGCAAGGGAAGAAAAAAAAGAGTGAATTTGATTGTGTTGTGAATTCCATTCTTAAGTGAAATACAATGATGGTGAAGTGTTGTTTTTATTGTGGAAAATAAATAATTAAAATTAAATTAACTTATAAAATACCAAAATTGCTAAGAAATAATTTTAGTTTAATAGATTAAAAAAAATTTATAATGAAAAATAAGAAAACTGTGTGTTAGTGCTGTGCACTTTATCTTAATATAGTTATGTTTTATAGAACTATATTGTGATGCATCATCCTATTCATTGAGTAGTTATACATTTGTGGTTCTAATTCTGTATTTTGTGCTGAACCTTATTAGTCATCATATGTTGACTAGTATCTTTTATTTGGTCCTCGTGTGTTGGGATAAGGATGTCCAATTCATAGAAATTAAGATCTAAACATAATAATAAATCTTAACGATCTGGTAGTGTGTACATTGAATTCTTATCTCATTATTTATAGAAAAACATAATTATTATGTTCATTCAGCCCATATGGTTGAACTGCATTTAATAAATAAATCCAGCGGCTCTCTGATTTTAATAGGGCTGTTTCTAAGTTGCCTCCTCTCATGCCCAGGCTGACTCTCTCAATGCCCCAGCTTTGCAGATCATTTTGATTGGAGTTATGGAATTTTAAAAAATGTGCCGCTACACTTGTTAAAGGTTTAAGTTCTTCTTAGTGATATATTATTATTATTATTGTATCAACAAACCAAGTTAGGGTAGCGCAGAGGAAATTTGATTCAACTCTGTATAAGTGAATATATTACACATCACATAGAGAAGATACTCACACCTACCTAATTTATGGTGTTTTCACTTTAAATTCAAAATCCAATACGTGGTCAATTGATCCTGCACCTATAAATATTGCTTTTAGCTGGTATATATCGCTGATCACACAGGTAGATTAGCAGTCTTGTTTTTGGCAATTGTTATGCTTAATACTTTATCTCTTGCTTATCTTCACATGGAATGTATAAATAATGTATTATAACTCATACTAGTCCTAAAGCCCGTTCAGTACAGTGGTCCCACCCCTTGCGCTCTCTCCTTCCCCCTCTCTTTTGCGCTTTCTCTCCTTCCCCCCCCTCTTTTGCGCTTTCTCTCCTCCCCCCCCCCTCTTTTGCGCTTTCTCTCCTCCCCCCCCCCTCTTTTGCGCTTTCCCTCCTTCCCCCCCCCCTCTTTTGCGCTTTCTCTCCCCCCCTCTCTTTTGCGCTCTCTCCCCCCCTCTCTTTTGCGCTTTCTCTCCCCCCCTCTCTTTTGCGCGCTCTCTCCCCCCCCTCTCTTTTGCGCTTTCTCTCCCCCCCTCTCTTTTGCGCTTTCTCTCCCCCCCTCTCTTTTGCGCTTTCTCTCCCCCCCTCTCTTTTGCGCTTTCTCTCCCCCCCTCTCTTTTGCGCGCTCTCTCCCCCCCTCTCTTTTGCGCGCTCTCTCCCCCCCTCTCTTTTGCGCTCTCTCTCCCCCCCCTCTCTTTTGCGCTTTCTCTCCCCCCCTCTCTTTTGCGCTTTCTCTCCCCCCCCTCTCTTTTGCGCTTTCTCTCCCCCCCTCTCTTTTGCGCTTTCTCCCCCCCTCTCTCTTTTGCGCTCTCTCCCCCCCCTCTCTTTTGCGCTCTCTCCCCCCCCTCTCTTTTGCGCTCTCTCTCCCCCCCTCTCTTTTGCGCTTTCTCTCCCCCCCTCTCTTTTGCGCTTTCTCTCCCCCCCTCTCTTTTGCGCTCTCTCTCCCCCCCTCTCTTTTGCGCTTTCTCTCCCCCTCTCTCTTTTGCGCTCTCTCCCACCCTCTCTTTTGGTCTCTCTCTCTCCCATCTCTTTTGCGCGCTCTCTCTACCCCTCTTTTTTGAGCTCTCTCTCTCTCCCACATCTCTTTTTCGCTCTCTCCCCCTCTCTTTTGAGCTCTCTCTCTCCCCCATCTCTTTTGCGCTCTCTCTCCCCCTCTCTTTTGAGCTCTCTCTCTCTCCCCCTCTCTTCTCTCTCTACCCCTCTCCTCTCTAACTCGCGACCGTGCCTGGTCACGCCCCCTTCATGCTGGCCACGCCCCCATTGCCATTCACGGCCGACCACGCCCCTTCATGCCCACTTCTGCCGCAGATCAGCTAGGGAGTAGGATTCAAAGGCCAGGTGTGTTTGTCCTTGTGCTGTCTCTACTGCGCATGACAGCTTCGGACAAACACACTTGGCCTTTTATATAATAGGATATGAATTCAAACAATATACAAGTGAATAATTAAATATTAACGTTATGAGCAAGGAATAGACGAATAAATGCTATAAATATCTGAGTACTATTCAGCATCAGCATTTTATTGTTTATTACCGTATTTAGATCAAATAACGTGTATCACCTAAGTTTAAAGACCACTATGGTTGTTTTAGGTTATGCATTAGCCGTATATTTAGCTATATAATATGATGCAGGAGGGAATCTACATGACTCAATAATAACACGTAACCTCACAATACTAGTGTGGGCAATATAACAGATAGTACATACTATGACTCAGCACCCATGAGGATTTATTTAAACCCAGATCAGAATCCGAATTAAACTGTATATTTGGACCCAGATGATAATAAAATAATATTGTGACAAGCAATTTGCTGACAAAATTAATAAATAATCTACAATATACAGAACGACATGTCAGTCAAAGTGAGTTTGGGGAATCGTATATAAATTCACTGAGAGGCGTAGATACATAATTAATCCCCCAGCGACACATATATTGCAATATCACATGAGTCAGTGTCTGTGTCGATTTTAATTGTGTGTTACCCTTATTTTAAGTATGATAAGTTAATAAAAGTTATATTTTAAAAAATACCTTGTACCATAACAACTGCCCACCAGTCTGGGCCCAGAGTGCTGTGTGTGCATACTTTTAAGTAGACATTCGCAATTCTTTAGCGATATTCTATTTTTTGTCCAATTATTATTTTATGCACTAGCACTATTCACCTTTTTCTTTTTTAATATGTATGATCAGTAGACAGGCGAGACAGCTCAAAAGAACTGCTGACCTGAATGACATTTTTGATGGAGGCAATACGATAGGGAGTTCGACCGCAGCAACCTCACTGGATGGGGCATTAAACAGGACAAAATATGGTGGAACCGACATTTTTTTGAAAAATATATAGATAGGAAGCTCATACCAAGAGGTTTGCGAATTCAGCTATTCCCAGCATTTGAATTCAAAGATGAAACTTTAGCCATGTTAATGAATATACTTGTAAAACATGAAAAATCAGAATATGATCTGTTAGAGACTAAAATTAAAGAACAATATGAGACTCCTAAAAAATTTGAACAGAACCCTGATTTTAATCAACTTTATAAAACCTACCAACAAGAGTTGGACACATATGAATTGGAATTGAAAAATATCAAACAAGGTAAATTAAACAGGGATATTAGTGACTTTACCAACAATAAAGTATATAGATGGCGTAAAAATGGCTTTTATAGAAACACCAATAAAAACCCCAGAGTGAATATCATTGAAAGTGACATCTCAGATACTGATGGGGAAGAAGGAAGTTCCAACAGCAATCCTTCCAATCACATGCCACCACCTCAATCCACCCCACTAGCACCTAGATCCTCAAGTAGAAACAAGAGAAAGGATTTTTTAGATGCAGGAGAACCAGGAGGGGAATACGCAGAGGGGGGGAGGAATAAACAAAAAACCCGCCAGAGGCAGAACTCGCTATCAGAGAGGCCAGCAGGGCCATTGGAGACCACCCAGGAGGGAACAGAGTCCCTTCTCGCAGATCAGACTTTATCATTGAGAGTAATTAACCTGTCCAAACTAACGCTAACAACAGATCACATTTCAGTACTATCCAAAGGTTTATCCTTTTGTCCAGCAAGTGATATTGACACATTCTAAGTCATTAAAGATGTGCAGTGATACATAAAACAATTATTACTTAAGAAACATTTCTCATCTCACTGTAATGAAGGATGGTCATTAGAACTTGTAACTCTAAAGGATTTAGAAGATTTATTAAGTGATTCAGAATCCAAAACATCAGATAAATGGAGGGATAAAGTGAAGAAAAAATCCACATTTGTACCTAAAAATATCAATACTCCACAAATAGAGATGTTTAGAGATTTAGTCTGCCGTGACATTACATCTCTGAAATTATCTCCAAAAAAACATAATTTATCATATAAAGAACATCGGGCAGTACAGGAAATGAAACAATGGGATGAAGTGGTGATATGTGGATCTGACAAAGGGGGTAATATTGTCATCTGGCCGATAGACATGTATTTAAAATTAGCACATAAACAACTAAAGGACAAAACATGCTATACAAGACTACTCTATAACCCTATGGAAAGCTACATAAAAATCTATTCCAACATGATCAATAAGGCCTACAAAGAAGGGGTGATTACGGTTAAGGAAAATAAATTCCTTAGTGTAGAAAAACCTAAAGTGGCAACATTTTATATTATACCCAAAATACACAAAAATGCACAAAATCCACCTGGTAGACTAATAGTATCGGGCATAGATTGCCTAACCGAAAAAGCAAGTGAATACATAGATCATAGATTACGTCAATATGTGGAAGAATTACCATCCTATGTGCAAGATACGATGCATGTATTACAGAGATTAGAAAACCTAACTCTTAATGATACCACTTGGTTAGTCACCACAGATGTGGAGTCCCTATATACATCAATAAATCATAAACATGGCTTACAAGCCATAAAATATTTCCTGGAACGTAATTCAGAAGAAAATGTGGAACATGACAATTTTATTTTAAAACTGGTAGTTTTTGTATTAAATTTCAACTTTTTTACTTTTGATGGTGAATTCTCTCTCCAAACCAGAGGTACAGCCATGGGCACTACTTGTGCTCCTACATATGCCAACTTATGTCTTGGTTGGTAGGAGACTGAATTTGTGTTCACAGAAGACAATCAAAAATATACAGACCATATTCCCCTTTGGATTCGTTTCATCGACGATATCTTCTTCATTTGGGAGGGTTCACATACAGAATTACAAAAGTTTCTCACAGATTTAAATCAGAACCAACTAAACATAAAATTGACGCATGAAGAGAGTTTATCCAAAATTAATTTTTTGGATATAACGATCTGCAAAAATACAGAGGGTTTCATAACCACAGATCTGTATAGGAAACCGACAGCTGCAAACAGCTTACTACACAGCACGAGTGCACATGCCCCTGGGCACAATGAGAGGTCTACCCACAGGCGAATTTTTGAGCTTACGCTGGAATTTTTCTGAGAAACACACATAGAACATCAGGGCGAATGAACTAGAAGAGAGATTATTGAAAAGGGTTTACAGTAAACAAATGATCAAAAGGGCCAAATATAGAGCCCTACATACACAAAGACAGAATTTACATTTTAAAAAGACTAAAAGTAACCCAAATATACCTAGATTGATTATGACTTATAATAGTCAAAACTCCTCAGATCTTAAATATCATAAAAAAACATTGGCACATCTTGATGATAGATCCAACACTAAAAACTACCCTAGGGGAAAGACCCTAAATAGGATACAAGAGAACCAGAAATGTTAAAGATCTGGTAACCAGTAGTCACTTTCAGAAGAAAAGAACAGTGTCAGCATTCAACCCAGGAGCACATAAATGTGGGAATTGCAGTACATGCAAATATATGCGCAATACAGAAACCATCGTTGATAGATTTGGGAACAGTCATTAAATCAAATGTTACATCAGGTGCAATACTGAAAGCGTTATATATGTACTATATATATGTACTATACTGTACGTGCAATTTATTCTATGTTGGTATGACATCAAGGAAACTACGTTTGAGACTCATGGAACAATAAAAATTCTGGTGTAGACTGTCCCTTTAACATAGCTATATTAAGTTAAAATGCACAGCATTAACACACAGTTTTCTTATTTTTCATTATATGTTTTTTAATCTATTAAACTAAAATTATTTCTTAGCAATTTTGGTATTTTATAAGTTTATTTAATTTTAATTAATTATTTTCCACAATAAAAACAACACTTCACCATCAATGTATTTCACTTAACCCTTTAATGACTACAGCACTTTTCCATTTTCTGTCCGTTTGGGACCAAGGCTATTTTTACATTTTTGCGGTCTTTGTGTTTAGCTGTAATTTTCCTCTTACTCATTTACTGTACCCACACATATTATATACCGTTTTTCTCGCCATTAAATGGACTTTCCAAAAATACCATTATTTTCATCATACCTTATAATTTACTATAAATTTTTTTTATAAAATATGAGAACAAAATGGAAAAAACACACTTTTTCTAACTTTGACCCCCCAAATCTGTTACACATCTACAACCACCAAAAAACACCCATGCTAAATAGTTTCTAAATTTTGTCCTGAGTTTAGAAATACCCAATGTTTACATGATCTTTCCTTTTGTTGCAAGTTATAGGGCAATAAATACAAGTAGCACTTTGCTATTTCCAAACCATATTTTTTCAAGATTAGCGCTAGTTACATTAGAACACTGATATCTTTCAGGAATCCCTGAATATCCCATGACATGTATATATATTTTTTTTAGAAGACATCCCAAAGTATTGATCTAGGCCAATTTTGGTATATTTCATGCCACCATTTCACCGCCAAATGCGATCAAATACAAAAAATTGTTCACTTTTTCACAAATTTTTTCACAAACTTTTGGTTTCTCACTGAAATTATTTACAAACAGCTTGTACAATTATGGCATAAATGTTTGTAAATTTTTCTTTGGGATCCCCTTTGTTTAGAAATAGCAGACATACACTGTGTGCAGAATTATTAGGCAAATGAGTATTTTGACCACATCATCCTCTTTATGCATGTTGTCTTACTTCAAGCTGTATAGGCTCGAAAGCCTGCTACCAATTAAGCATATTAGGTGATGTGCATCTCTGTAATGAGAAGGGGTGTGGTCTAATGACATCAACACCCTATATCAGGTGTGCATAATTATTAGGTAACTTCCTTTCCTTTGGCAAAATGGGTCAAAAGAAGGACTTGACAAGCTCAGAAAAGTCAAAAATAGTGAGATATCTTGCAGAGGGATGCAGCACTCTTAAAATTGCAAAGCTTCTGAAGCGTGATCATCGAACAATCAAGTGTTTCATTCAAAATAGTCAACAGGGTCGCAAGAAGCGTGTGGAAAAACCAAGGCGCAAAATAACTGCCCATGAACTGAGAAAAGTCAAGCGTGCAGCTGCCAAGATGCCACTTGCCACCAGTTTGGCCATATTTCAGAGCTGCAACATCACTGGAGTGCTCAAAAGCACAAGGTGTGCAATACTCAGAGACATGGCCAAGGTAAGAAAGGCTGAAAGATGACCACCACTGAACAAGACACACAAGCTGAAACGTCAAGACTGGGCCAAGAAATATCTCAAGACTGATTTTTCTAAGGTTTTATGGACTGATGAAATGAGAATGAGTCTTGATGGGCCAGATGGATGGGCCCATGGCTGGATTGGTAAAGGGCAGAGAGCTCCAGTCCGACTCAGACGCCAGCAAGGTGGAGGTGGAGTACTGGTTTGGGCTGGTATCATCAAAGATGAGCTTGTGGGGCCTTTTCGGGTTGAGGATGGAGTCAAGCTCAACTCCCAGTCCTACTGCCAGTTTCTGGAAGACACCTTCTTGAAGCAGTGGTACAGGAAGAAGTCTGCATCCTTCAAGAAAAACATGATTTTCATGCAGGACAATGCTCCATCACACGCGTCCAAGTACTCCACAGCGTGGCTGGCAAGAAAGGGTATAAAAGAAGAAAATCTAATGACATGGCCTCCTTGTTCACCTGATCTGAACCCCATTGAGAACCTGTGGTCCATCATCAAATGTGAGATTTACAAAGAGGGAAACAGTACACCTCTCTGAACAGTGTCTGGGAGGCTGTGGTTGCTGCTGCACGCCATGTTGATGGTGAACAGATCAAAACACTGACAGAATCCATGGATGGCAGGCTTTTGAGTGTCCTTGCAAAGAAAGGTGGCTATATTGTCACTGATTTGTTTTTGTTTTGTTTTTGAATGTCAGAAATGTATATTTGTGAATGTTGAGATGTTATATTGGTTTCACTGGTAAAAATAAATAATTGAAATGGGTATATATTTGTTTTTTGTTAAGTTGCCTAATAATTATGCACAGTAATAGTCACCTGCACACACAGATATCCCCCTAAAATAGCTATAACTAAAAACAAACTAAAAACTACTTCCAAAACTATTCAGCTTTGATATTAATGATTTTTTTGGGTTCATTGAGAACATGGTTGTTGTTCAATAATAAAATTAATCCTCAAAAATACAACTTGCCTAATAATTCTGCACTCCCTGTATATGGCTTTGGCGTTGCTTTTTGGTAATTAGAAGGCTGCTAAATGCCACTGTGCACCACACGTGTATTATGCCCAGCAGTGAAGGGGTTAATTAGGGAGCATGTAAGGAGCTTTTTGGGGTAATTTTAGCTTTAGTGTAGTAGACAACCCCAAGTAATGATCTAGGCCCATTTTGGTATATTTCATGCCACCATTTCACCGCCAAATGCGATCAAATTAAAAAAAAACGTAAAATTTTTCACAATTTTAGGTTTCTCACTGAAATCATTTACAAACAGCTTGTGCAATTATGGCACAAATTTTTGTAAATGCTTCTCTGGGATCCCCTTTGTTCAGAAATAGCAGACATATATGGCTTTGGCATTGCTTTTTGGTAATTAGAAGGCCGCTAAATGCCGCTGCGCATCACACATGTATTATGGCTAGCAGTGAAGGGGTTAATTAGGTAGCTTGTAGGGAGCTTACAGGGTTAATTTTAGCTTTAGTGTAGAGCTCAGCCTCCCACCTGAAACATCAGACCCCCTGATCCCTCCCAAACAGCTCTCTTCCCTCCCCCGCCCCACAATTATCCCCGCCATCTTAAGCACGGGCAGCAACTCTGCCAGTACTAAAATAAAATATATATTTAGGCTTTTTTGTTTGTTTTTTTAAGCATATTTACATATGCTGCTGTGTAGGAGCCCCCCTTAGCCCCCAGCCTCACTGATCCCCCACCAAACCGCTCTCTAACCCTCCCCCTCTGCCTTAATGGCCGCCATCTTGGGTACTGGCAGCTGTCTGCCAGTACCCAGTTTAGAATATAACAGTTGCTTTTTTATTTTTTCCCCATTTTCTGTAGTGTAGCTCCCCCCCCCCACCAAAGAACAAACCCCCACCCCCTCCTAGATACCTTTGATTGTTTGTTTTTAAATAAAATACTTTTTTCTGACACTTTTAGCACAATCTTTTCTGTAGTGTAGCGGTTCCCACCCGCTCCCGCCCCGTGCACGCGCCCGTGTGCGCCCCCATCGGCCCCGCCCCTGATCCCGCCCCCCTCTACATTACCCGGCCCATCGATGGCCGCCCACCCGCCTCCCAAGTCGACTCCCACCCACCAACGATACCGGCCATCGATGTCCGGTGCAGAGAGGGCCACAGAGTGGCTCTCTCTGCATCGGATGGCCATCTAGAGTTATTGCAGGATGCCTCCATATCGAGGCATCACTGCAATAACCGGAAAGCAGCTGGAAGCGAGCAGGATCGCTCTTCCCTTGCTTTACCACAGATACTAAATATACATACACATGATTCACTCATTCACATACACACATACACACAGTATAATTCCCATATTCAGGATAAAACATTTTTTTTTTGGAAATATCTTATTACAACTCACAACCCCATAGAGGTTTGCTTACTGGGAGTATCATTCACAATCCTCTTTAGTTTTACCAAAATATCAATTTCTAGAATAGTAATATTATATACAGTAGAATTAATTTGTCACAACTAGTTTTATTTAAAAATTAAAGCACTTTTATTTCACTTCATTGCTTTGCAATGCACTAATTTATTCTCATATCCAGATCGTTGAGAAACTTTACATATAAGATTGTAAGGTTTAAGAATACAAAATAACTTTAATGGCCCTTAGTGGTTCAAAAGTAATGTGCACATATAAGGAATTTAAGATGTCCCGTTATAGATCTGAACAGTATATCATTATTCAATAAGGTTAACGAAACTTGTAAATTAGGATTCTAACTGTGAAGAAATATAAATCATAATGGTTAATGGTAGCATCAGAATTGAAGTATATAACACAAAGGAATTCTTCACATTAGAACATTCAGCCGTAATTTAATCTGTCAATCAGTCAGAGTTTTTCATTCCCAACCTATCACGGATGAGACTTCCGGTATGAAAGGTTTATATCCCCCAAGAAATGGCAGTTCGCTGCCTTTGACAAAGCCCGGACGGGCGAAACTAGTTAGGGGACTATCGTGAGCGTTTGGGCGCTCAGATTTTAACTTGCCAGACACAGACTCGTTTGTGATACAGCCTAATATTTTTTGCTCAAAACAGTTAATTTGTTGTAATGTCTGGGTTATGCCAGACTTAGCTAGGAGTCACAGAGCAATATAGATCTCTCTAAGAACTAACTGCTAGACTTTTCAATATATGCTACATTGTAACTAAGCGACTTGAAATTATTTATTTGACCTAAATTGAACTTGTTGATACAATAATAATATATCACTAACCAAGTTAGAGTAGCGCAGAGGAAGTTTGATTCAACTCTGTATAAGTGAATATATTACACATCACATAGAGAAGATACTCACAACTACCTAATTTATGGTGTTTGCACTTTAAATTCAAAATCCAATATACGTGGCCAATTGATCCTGCACCTATAAATACAGCTTTTAGCTGGTATATATCGCTGATCACACAGGTAGATTAGCAGCCTTATTTTTGGCAATTGTTATGCATAATACTTTATCTCTTGCTTATCTTCACATGGAATGTATAAATAATGGATTATAACTCATATAGGAATTCAAACAATATACAAGTGAATAATTAAATATTAACGTTATGAGCAAGGAATAGACAAATAAATGCTATAAATATCTGAGTACTATTCAGCATCAGCATTTTATTGTTTAATACTGTATTTAGATCAAATAACGCGTACCACCTAATTATAAAGACCACTATGGTTGTTTTAGGTTACGCATTAGCCGTATATGTAGCTATATAATATGATGCAGGAGGGAATCTATATGACTCAATAATAACACGTAACCTCACAATACTAGTGTGGGCAATATAACAGATAGTACATACTATGACTCAGCACCCATGAGGATTTATTTAAACCCAGACCAGAGCGAATCAAACTGTAAGGACCCAGATGATAATAAAATAATAGTGTGACAAGCAATTTGCTGACAAAATTAATAAATAAAAAACAATATACAGAACGACATGTCAGTCAAAGTGAGTTTGGGGAATCATATATAAATTCACTGAGAGGTGTAGATACATAATTAATCCCCCAGCGACACATACAGTATATTGCAATATCACATGTAATAAAGCTATGAATTTGTCTGTACGTGAACCAGTTAGTTAGGCAAATAAAGCCTTGCTGGATCAGTTCTGTTTGTGGTTTAATTTGTTCGTTCTGTATAAGCCAACATATCGGGAAGTCGTATAGATGGGAAGGATGACAATGATTCTCTATGTGGGAGCCTAAGTCTAATTCACCATTCATTACCAGAGATGTAAGTGGGGAAGGTCTTGAAGAAAGATTTGGTAATTGGATCATTATCTTGTTCCACAGCTTAAGTGTTTCTGATATGATGGGGTTTGGAGTAATTATATTTTTGTTTTTGGAAGGCCCAGCAGGATCTAGTAAGATTCGGTGATTGGGCGATTCCATGTTCCATGGCTACCCATCGTTTGTATTTTTTATGTATATTCCAATCAATAATTCTTTGTAAAAATATTGCATATCTATAATTGGTTAGGTTGGGGAGACCCAATCCTCCTTGTGTCTTGGGTAGGGACATAAGATTTTTGTTGATTCTAGGGTGTTTCTTGTGCCATGTGAAATCGCTGAGTGCCTGTTGTAGTGAGATTACATATTTTTCTGGTAAGGGAATTGGTAATCTTTCTTGATTAGATTGATACGGCCCAACCATGATAATCTTTTAGATCTCCAGCTCGACAGGTCTCTTATGACTTCTAATTAAATCTTTTCGTAGTTGAGTTGGAATAATGTCTCTTATAGACGTGGTGAGGTGGACTCCCAAAAATTTGAGAGAATGTGTGTTCCATTTAAAGGGGATGAGCTTCTCTACTATTCTCTTTTTAACCGGGTCAAGTGTAATATTAAGTATCTAAGATTTGGGGATGTTGACTAGGAAATTCGACTGGATGTGAAAATTATCTAACTCTCTGACTTACAAGGGTAAGGATATTTCGGGATTTGTTAGTGTAAATAGGATATCATCCGCGAATAAGAATATAGTATATTTTTGGTCACAGATTCCTTCAATTTTAGGATGGGATCTAATTTTAACGGCCAGAGTCTCTATTACACACGCGAATAGCAATGGGGATAGTGGACACCCTTGTCTTGTCCCATTGGATATCGTGAAAGAATTAGACAGGGTTCCGTTTATTAATATTTTTGCACTTGGGTGAGTATATAGGGAGAATATTTTTTGGATCACTCCTTCACTAAATCCCATTGTTTGTAGTGTGAGTTGTAGGTAGTCCCATGCAACACGGTCAAAGGCCTTTTCGGCGTATATAAATAGTACAATTAATGGGAGTTTATGGTCTTGTGCATAAAAAATTATATTTAGGGCCATGACCGTGTTGTCTTTTGCTTCTCTCCCTAACACAAATCCCACTTGATCAGGGTGGATAAGATCGGGTAGTAAAACATTAATTCTATTTGCTAATAATTTGGAGTACATCTTTATGTCGGAGTTTAGGAGTGAAATTAGATGATAGCTTGTAGTTACGTCTGGGGGCTTGTTTTGTTTCAATAATGTGGTGATATGGGCTTCTAGGGCTGATTCTGGAAAAGGGTGAGTTAAAGTATTGTAAAAGGTGCAAGGATAATTAGTAAAGGTGACTTATTAGGGGGGAGATTTTTAATCACTATTTGAAATTCTTCCAGTGAGAAAGGTTCATCTAGTTTTTCCTTTTGTGGTTGGGTCAGTTTGGGGAGGTGCAATTTGGAAAGATATTCTGTGATAAGTTGTTGGCATGTATTAGTGTTTGATTGTGTATCGGAGGTTGGTTTTGATAAATTATATAGTTTCTGGTAGGATTCCCTAAATGTTTTTGCTATTGCTTGTGTTGACCGGTGTGACTTACCTTTATTGTCTTTTATATGGAGAATGTAATTAGATTTTGATTTGTTATTTATGTATCTAGCCAGTGAGCGGCCTGGTTTGTTAAGATCCATATATGAGTGTTGTTTAAATAGAAAAGCACACCTGCTTTGTTCCTTGTTAATAATAGAAGCTAAGTTAAAGCGTTTAGTTTGTAGGAGTTGTAGGGTAGCTTCGTCCTTGGTGTTATTTTTGTGTATCTTTTCAAGCTGTGATATTTCATTGATAAGGTTGTTAGTTGCGTCCCTTCTTAATTTAGTAAGATGTGCTCTGTGAGCTATTAATTCGCCCCTTATAGTGCATTTATGTGCTTCCCAGTTAATCTGTGGAGATGTATCCGTATGTTTTTTATGTAGAAAAAACTTCTATTCTGGTTTGTAATTTCAGTTTAATGGCGGGGTCAGTTAATAGACTGTCATCGAGCTTCCATATGTAATGTCTGATAGGTTTGGAGGGCCATCCAAGAGCACAATGTACTCCTGCATGGTCTGACCAGGTTATTGGGGAGATACTTGCAGATCATATCAAGCCCATGCTAGTGATATCTGTGAATATATAGTCGATCCTCTTATATATTTTATGGGGGAATGAGTAGAATGTGTAATCTATAGATTCTGGGTGTAGAGTTCTCCAAACATCCAGACAGCTAAGTTGTTTTAATATATTATTCTATTTTTTAATGAAATGAGAGAAAAAGACAGGCGCACAAGGCACGATTCAAGTGTAGGATTTTATTGTACTAGTAAAACACACGGTTAAAAACACTTACTAGATAAAGGTTAAAAGTCAGCATTGAGAGCATATGCTCATTAGGATTATCGCAGCTCCTGCAGCACCAGGGAGATAGTTGGTCCTTTTCCTCTCCGTTTACGAAAAGACTAAGTGGGCGACGGTGTTCCGGATCCTGTCACCCCAGTCTTGGTAACGCTAGTGCTGAACAGTATTCTTTAACTGCTTTCCTGATAAGTCTTTTTTGTTGTTCGGATGCCTGACGCGTTTCCCCCGACTCCGGTCGGGCTTTATCAAAGGCTGGATAAATTAAACTTGGCGCCTCTTTGTTTTAAAGGTATGTCCGCCAATCAGATGGGAGGTGTGCGCTTTCTAGCCAATCATTACTAGAAGGTGTGAGCGCATATGTAAACCCGGATTTAAGATTGTATATCCCTAAAATAGCATGCAGTAACAATATTTTTACACATAGTTTCATACAGCGAACACGTGAGGGAAAGACAAAAAACAAAATATGAGTACAAAGATACTTCTAAGAACAAATAAAAGCAGTGCAATACATAACGTTCTCTCTTATTGCAAACAAAGTATATGTAATTAATAGACAACAAATGTGCATTGTATGTTTCTAGTGAGACCCATATTAGAACGTTTTACCCTTATTTGTATGTTAATGGTTATAAAATAATAATTATAAGGATTTTGAACGTTTTATATTGTTGATAGACCTAAAATATAACCCTAATATAATTTTCTACGTTAAAACAGAACACTTATGAAAAACTTGTGAAATATTCTTTTTAGTGATAAAACTTTGCTATGTAATAGCCATACAGGATTCTGTCCATATTCACTTTAAGTTTATAAATTTAATTTATTTGGTTAGCTTTTATCAAAAAATGCGAAATTTACTAATTTGAATAAGTTAAATGAATGAATAATTGTTAACAAAAATTAGTAAAAAACGTTATTGTTAAAAAAAAAAAACGTTATTATTAAGAAATTCCTAATTAGTTTTTGTTTAAAAGCATAGTGTAGATGTGTTAAAGTTGATGTTGTAATAACAAGCTGCGCTATATATATATATTCTAGAAGATAACAATTATGTTGGGGAGAGTATCCTTGTGATCTTGATGATTAACAAAAGATGCCCTGAAAACAAGGTTCTTTAGGGGACATCATTTTGCCTTTAAAATGCAATATTTAAAATTCAATATTTTTGAAAAAATTTTAGTTGAGTTGATTGGTATATCTGAAACATTAAGATATGTTTTCGAAGGGATATCATGTGTTAGGAAAGGGGATATTATACACACTAAAATTTATAGCTGTTTAAAATTGGGATGTTAAGACTATAGATGAAGATGAGGATTGGAAATGACCTAGCTAAAACATGTGCAAGTATTATGGAAGTTCTGACCGCACAAAGGGAAATTATTGCATAATTTTATAAGAAGGCCGCCACATCTATATCAATGTTTAATCCTAAGGGCTGCAATGTTTTTAGCTTGTAGATCCACTTTGTTTCTAGTTTTCTTAGTTCAAGTAATCTATTTGGTTTTGTATATGGTACTTGATCAATTACTTGGATCTTTAAAGAACTTGGATTGCTCCCATGGCAGTCTAAAAAGTGTTTTGGGACACTATGGTTCTCCATTTTTTCTTTAATGTTGTACAGATGCTCATTTGTCCTACGCCTTATCTTTCTTTTCGTGCGACCCACATATAATAGGCCGCATCCACATTCTAATAGATATACAACGTATATTGAGTCACAGTTGCTTCTAAAGTCTATGCTATAGGTTTCTGTAGATAGGCTGTTATGGAATGTGGGCGATTTGTTTATGTGTTTGCACATGTTGCATCTGGTTTTTCCACACTTCATAGTACCTTTCCAATTCATTAGCCAGTTGTCTGTGTTTGGGTTAGTCTTATTTTTATGAATGGGTTTGATTCTACTGGGGGCTAATATGTTTTTTAAACTCCTTCCTTTCTTGTATGTGAAAATGGGTTTTTCTTCAAGCTGTGGACCCAAAAAGGGATCTGATTTTAAAATTGGCCAATGTCTAGTGATTATGTCTTCTAGTTTTTTAGAACCTTGATTATATGTAGTTATAAATCTTATGGGATTTTGATTTTTGGATTGAGATTTAATTAAGTTATTATGCAAATTGGTCCCTATTGCCATTGAAACATCAGTGAGATTCTTCTCTCGAAAGAAAGACTCTCTATCCATGGCAGCTGTATTTGCCTTTACTTTATTTAATGCCTCTGGATTGTATCCTTTATCCAAAAATTTCTTCTCTAAGATATCCGCTTCCATATTGTAATCTAAATTATGTGTGCAATTTCTCCTGATTCTTGAGAACTGACTTTTGGGAACATTATTTATCCAACTCTTTTTGTGTGCGCTTTTAGCTTGTATAAAGCTATTGCAATCAGTAGTCTTCCTATAGTTTTTTACAGCAATTTTCCCATGGGGATCTTTAAAAAGAATCAAATCCAAAAATTCTATTTTTTCTTTTGATATATTTTTAGTGAATTTTAAATTAAAATCATTACTGTTCAGATGGTCCATAAAATCATTTACTCGTTCTTCATTGCCCTTCCATAAAATAATAATGTCATCTATATATCTTGCATAGATTAAAATATTGCTTAAAAAAGGGTTATTTCCCCATACATAATTATTTTCAAAGGCATTTACATACAAATTCGCGTATGAAGGGGCAAAGGTGGTGCCCATTGCCGTTCCTCTTTTCTGTACATAAAATTTGTTTTCAAAAGTAAAATAATTTTTATTTAGAATAAATTTTATACTTTCTATTAGAAATTCAATTTGGTTAGAAGGAAAGGACCAATTTAATAATTCTAACTCCACTTTTTGGATGCCATTACAGTGTGGTATACACGTGTATAGCGATGAAACATCGCATGTTAACCAGATCATATCTTCCTCCCAGTTGATCCCTTCAAATTTAGTAATTACTTCGGTAGTGTCTTTTAAATAAGCTCTGGTAGATTTTACCAGGGGTTGCAAGAAAAAATCGACGTATTTTGAGAGCTTATCTGTGATGGACCCAATCCCGGAGATAATTGGTCTACCGGGCGGGTTTTTTTGGTCCTTATGTATTTTCGGAAGATGGTATATGATTGGTGTATTTGGTTGTGGAGTATATATATATTTATATTCATCATCATTTAATATCCCTTCCAATTTTGCTTTACTTAGTAATTTGTTTAGCTCTTTATTAAAATTTTCAGTTGGGTCTGTTGATAAAATTTGATAAGTATCTTCATCCTCTAATAATTTCATAGCCTCTTTTAGGTAATCTTCTCTCTTTTGAATTACTAAGTAAAGCAAAATTGGAAGGGATATTAAATGATGATGAATATAAATATATATATACTCCACAACCAAATACACCAATCATATACCATCTTCCGAAAATACATAAGGACCAAAAAAACCCGCCCGGTAGACCAATTATCTCCGGGATTGGGTCCATCACAGATAAGCTCTCAAAATACGTCGATTTTTTCTTGCAACCCCTGGTAAAATCTACCAGAGCTTATTTAAAAGACACTACCGAAGTAATTACTAAATTTGAAGGGATCAACTGGGAGGAAGATATGATCTGGTTAACATGCGATGTTTCATCGCTATACACATGTATACCACACTGTAATGGCATCCAAAAAGTGGAGTTAGAATTATTAAATTGGTCCTTTCCTTCTAACCAAATTGAATTTCTAATAGAAAGTATAAAATTTATTCTAAATAAAAATTATTTTACTTTTGAAAACAAATTTTATGTACAGAAAAGAGGAACGGCAATGGGCACCACCTTTGCCCCTTCATACGCGAATTTGTATGTAAATGCCTTTGAAAATAATTATGTATGGGGAAATAACCCTTTTTTAAGCAATATTTTAATCTATGCAAGATATATAGATGACATTATTATTTTATGGAAGGGCAATGAAGAACGAGTAAATGATTTTATGGACCATCTGAACAGTAATGATTTTAATTTAAAATTCACTAAAAATATATCAAAAGAAAAAATAGAATTTTTGGATTTGATTCTTTTTAAAGATCCCCATGGGAAAATTGCTGTAAAAAACTATAGGAAGACTACTGATTGCAATAGCTTTATACAAGCTAAAAGCGCACACAAAAAGAGTTGGATAAATAATGTTCCCAAAAGTCAGTTCTCAAGAATCAGGAGAAATTGCACACATAATTTAGATTACAATATGGAAGCGGATATCTTAGAGAAGAAATTTTTGGATAAAGGATACAATCCAGAGGCATTAAATAAAGTAAAGGCAAATACAGCTGCCATGGATAGAGAGTCTTTCTTTCGAGAGAAGAATCTCACTGATGTTTCAATGGCAATAGGGACCAATTTGCATAATAACTTAATTAAATCTCAATCCAAAAATCAAAATCCCATAAGATTTATAACTACATATAATCAAGGTTCTAAAAAACTAGAAGACATAATCACTAGACATTGGCCAATTTTAAAATCAGATCCCTTTTTGGGTCCACAGCTTGAAGAAAAACCCATTTTCACATACAAGAAAGGAAGGAGTTTAAAAAACATATTAGCCCCCAGTAGAATCAAACCCATTCATAAAAATAAGACTAACCCAAACACAGACAACTGGCTAATGAATTGGAAAGGTACTATGAAGTGTGGAAAAACCAGATGCAACATGTGCAAACACATAAACAAATCGCCCACATTCCATAACAGCCTATCTACAGAAACCTATAGCATAGACTTTAGAAGCAACTGTGACTCAATATACGTTGTATATCTATTAGAATGTGGATGCGGCCTATTATATGTGGGTCGCACGAAAAGAAAGATAAGGCGTAGGACAAATGAGCATCTGTACAACATTAAAGAAAAAATGGAGAACCATAGTGTCCCAAAACACTTTTTAGACTGCCATGGGAGCAATCCAAGTTCTTTAAAGATCCAAGTAATTGATCAAGTACCATATACAAAACCAAATAGATTACTTGAACTAAGAAAACTAGAAACAAAGTGGATCTACAAGCTAAAAACATTGCAGCCCTTAGGATTAAACATTGATATAGATGTGGCGGCCTTCTTATAAAATTATGCAATAATTTCCCTTTGTGCGGTCAGAACTTCCATAATACTTGCACATGTTTTAGCTGGGTCATTTCCAATCCTCATCTTCATCTATAGTCTTAACATCCCAATTTTAAACAGCTATAAATTTTAGTGTGTATAATATCCCCTTTCCTAACACATGATATCCCTTCGAAAACATATCTTAATGTTTCAGATATACCAATCAACTCAACTAAAATTTTTTCAAAAATATTGAATTTTAAATATTGCATTTTAAAGGCAAAATGATGTCCCCTAAAGAACCTTGTTTTCAGGGCATCTTTTGTTAATCATCAAGATCACAAGGATACTCTCCCCAACATAATTGTTATCTTCTAGAATATATATATATAGCGCAGCTTGTTATTACAACATCAACTTTAACACATCTACACTATGCTTTTAAACAAAAACTAATTAGGAATTTCTTAATAATAACGTTTTTTTTTTTTAACAATAACGTTTTTTACTAATTTTTGTTAACAATTATTCATTCATTTAACTTATTCAAATTAGTAAATTTCGCATTTTTTGATAAAAGCTAACCAAATAAATTAAATTTATAAACTTAAAGTGAATATGGACAGAATCCTGTATGGCTATTACATAGCAAAGTTTTATCACTAAAAAGAATATTTCACAAGTTTTTCATAAGTGTTCTGTTTTAACGTAGAAAATTATATTAGGGTTATATTTTAGGTCTATCAACAATATAAAACGTTCAAAATCCTTATAATTATTATTTTATAACCATTAACATACAAATAAGGGTAAAACGTTCTAATATGGGTCTCACTAGAAACATACAATGCACATTTGTTGTCTATTAATTACATATACTTTGTTTGCAATAAGAGAGAACGTTATGTATTGCACTGCTTTTATTTGTTCTTAGAAGTATCTTTGTACTCATATTTTGTTTTTTGTCTTTCCCTCACGTGTTCGCTGTATGAAACTATGTGTAAAAATATTGTTACTGCATGCTATTTTAGGGATATACAATCTTAAATCCGGGTTTGCATATGCGCTCACACCTTCTAGTAATGATTGGCTAGAAAGCGCACACCTCCCATCTGATTGGCGGACATACCTTTAAAACAAAGAGGCGCCAAGTTTAATTTATCCAGCCTTTGATAAAGCCCGACCGGAGTCGGGGGAAACGCGTCAGGCATCCGAACAACAAAAAAGACTTATCAGGAAAGCAGTTAAAGAATACTGTTCAGCACTAGCGTTACCAAGACTGGGGTGACAGGATCCGGAACACCGTCGCCCACTTAGTCTTTTCGTAAACGGAGAGGAAAAGGACCAACTATCTCCCTGGTGCTGCAGGAGCTGCGATAATCCTAATGAGCATATGCTCTCAATGCTGACTTTTAACCTTTATCTAGTAAGTGTTTTTAACCGTGTGTTTTACTAGTACAATAAAATCCTACACTTGAATCGTGCCTTGTGCGCCTGTCTTTTTCTCTCATTTCATGTAATCATTTCTGAGCCGGGACCAGTGGGATTGCTGGCTGCGACCAGGCGGCACTACAGTGGCACTACAATCAAAACAATTTTTTGCTTTTCTACGGTTCATTTGAACATTATCTCCTACAAAATCAGGACTATTCACGGAACTTACAAATATCTTCTGTGATTAACACCTAAGGTACTGTTACATAGATCTGTAAAAAACCAATTTTCTCAAAACTTAGCACTATCCTAAAGTATCAAATTCCAGATCTATTGGCTGCTATTATTATATTTTTCTGTGGACTTTTTTTAATCATAGGCTTTTTAATCATAGGCACTTTAACCTATATCCATTCTAGGAATAAGGGGTTTTTGAGTATTTTTAACATATTATCTGTTATTGATTTTTTACTCTGTTTTATTAATTGTATTTTAACTGGTATCTAGACAGTTTTTAAATATTTTCAAAGCTTTTAACTTTTGGATGAGCAACTCATACACCATCACAGTGGCGACAACATATAACAAATAACATTAAGTTGGCAACAACTATTTAAAAAAAAATTTTTGTTTCAGTACATGAGCGCATAAAATCACAACCAGTGTTTTATTCTATTTTTTAATATTTACTTTGGAGCTGGATGAGGTGCGTGTGGAACTATCTAGTAGTGGATTTAAGGTTAAGTTGAAATCCCCTCCTATTAGTAACGTGCCTTTTTGGTATTCTATAATTGTGTTTGGTACCTTTATTAAGAAAGGAATGCTGTTTTGTATGGGGGCATAAAGTGACACTATTGTAATGGGGAGGCCATAGAGCAGACCCTTTAATAGAATGTATCTACCTTCTGTATCCCTGAACACCGCTATTTCCTGAAATGGGGTTCCCGCTTTGATTAGAATACCCACCCCCTGAATCTTTTTCTAAGGGTGAGACGCATAGTAGCTTTTACCATATTTAAATTGAAATGTTTTTGGTTCTCTCCCTTTTAAGAAATGGGTTTCCTGAAGCAGGACTATGTCTCCCCTTTTACGCTTAAAATCGTCCAGGGCCGTCATCCTTTTTCTAGGGGAGTTAAGACCCTTTGAGTTTATAGATATGAAGTTTATAGACCTATTGTCGTCCATTTTAGAAGTTTGTGGAGACATGTATGAAGTGAGAAGTCCTAGTAGCCCTCATCTTAGGTATCTTAGTGAGGTGTAGTTGAAAGTCTCTAGAGGAGATATGAAATATGTGACGCATGGCTGTCCAGTCCAGAACAACCATAAAACATAAAAAATCAAACCAAAACAATAAATAACATATACTACTATAACATGTTTCTAAATAAAAGAAAAACAATATCCTCATTGAGGAGATGGAAATGAGGAGGAATGGCCCCTCCCCCCCAATAACCGGAACCTTGCCAGGCCTTTGTTTGTTGTCCCCTTAAGGCTGAGGTATTGAAGGGTATTCTATTTTACTAAGTTTAATGATAGATCTCATCTATAACTAACCTTTCCATCTGTATCTCTAACTGCAGGTTAACAGTTTCTTTACCCAAAATATACATCATGCATAGAGGTTATATTGTTGTTATCTAATAACTGGAGGACAGTAGGTATCATTATATGTGTGAAGGCCACACGCCTAACTGGACATTTTCATAAACAGACATTTCTGAGCCTAAGAACTAATTAACAGTGAGTCAAAACAAGACCAGGAGGAAAATTTCAGCCAGTGAAGGAAGTAAAATAGATTGTGTCTTTTGCTATAATCAAGTATTTTAACACTTTAAGGAGATGTGATTAATAGAAAACAGTTTGTAATTACATTAAAGTTCTTGATGGTTTGGTGTCGTCTCTAAGAGTAAAGTTTATAAGCCAATTTACAGTTTGTTAGTCTTAATTATCTTAGAGAAATAATCTAAACAGGAAGCATTCTGTAATAACTTGAATGTTCACATTGAACTGGTTTCCATTCTGTGAAAGTAAACTTTATAAAACAGGTACATAGAGTGTTACTTATCTGTTGTAGAGATGAAATTGCACATGTACCATGCGAAACGTCTCAAGGTGGAAGGCTTTGGTGAGTGGACGAGTTTTGTTTCTTGGGTTTTTTGGACACTGTGGTCCAGCGCTGTGTGTACATACTTTTAAATAGACATTCGCAATTCTTTAGCGATATTCTACTTTTTGTCCAGGCTTTATTGATCTGTATGGCCTTTATACGTTCTTAGCAGCACATCTGCCATATTTAGCTGTACCACCGATGGGAAATCTAAGCAGGCCCTACAAAAGGCAAGCAGTTAATTAGTAGTTACAAGCAGGGGCAGATCTACACCTTGAAACAAGCCACCTGCAAAGCGTAGAGTTATTCCCACCCTACATACACAGCTTTCTATAATAACATTAGTGGTATACTCTGCAGGACTTTTTAACTAAACCGGACAATTGGGTCTCTACAGTGAACTATAAACCTTATATGCATCACCTCCAGGCTCTAGAGAGGCACGTCTGAGTCTGAAGATATTGCAGGGAGAGAGCTGACTAACTTTATACAGGGCAGAAAGACAGTGCCTGCTTATCTTGAAGATTGGCCTAGCCTATATCTTTACAACAGAATTACTGTGATTGCTGAAGCTGTAGTGGGCCCCTTTTGCACAGATCTCCCCTTTTCCCATTTACACACACCTAGTGGGTATTAGCCTGAAGTCCCCTGCCCCTTTTAACGTCCCTTGTGGATACATCCTAGAGATTGTGTGGCTGGGGCCGTACTCTTATGCGCCATCTTTGATATATGCAGCAAAAGTAACAAAATTATGGGCTAAAACCCCCCTAATGAGGTGGGAGAACCCCCCCAAGTAATTACTGTCCACGAGAACAGGTCTATCTTGTCATATACCCCTAGCTTGCTGGAAGACAGTGAGGAACTTTTTCTGTCACATATTGTTCCTGTATATCTACCACCTAAAAATATGGCACATTGACAGAAAAAGAAATCTAAGCACCAAGAAGGCCCTAGACGAACTGTAGCTGATCACTTTCATAATAAGCTCCAGATGGATAGAGACTTTATTGATGAGGACTCTCGAGATTCCCCTATACCAAATAAAGTAGCCGGAACTGCTGGCTTACAGAATATCACACATCCTCATACTGATGTTGCTGTTATCGAACTCATCAACACTCTATCTACTAAAATGGATTTGCACTATGCCGCCCTAGAGCAAGACATTAAGACCTCAGTAGCTGACCTCAAAAGGGACATCGCCTCCTTAGGTGAAAGAACGGAAACAATAGAACGTAGGCATGAGGATCTGGCTACAGATCATTCTAATCTGCTTGCTTATTCGCAGTCACTTGCAGAACAGATTGCGGATGTCGAAACTAAATTGGCGGACCTCGAGGACAGATCGAGGAGAAACAATCTCCGACTGAGAGGTATTCCAGAGAATGTCACAAACCAGGATCTCCCTGATTACCTCAGAGATCTCTTCAAAGTATTGCTGGGGTCTCTTCAGGGGCAAGATGTTATTATCGACAGGGCACATAGAGCTTTACGCCCTAGGAATGCTACTGCTGAACAGCCTAGGGATGTCATCATCCACTTACATTATTTTACCTTTAAGGAAAAGTTGTTGAAAGCAGCCTTTATACACAAGACGATGCCTGAACCGTACCAAACAGTGCAGTTGTTTCCGGACCTTTCCATCCACACGCTGGCAAAGAGAAGGAACTTTAAGCCGATCACACAATGTCTCCAAATGTCTCCCCACAGTTCTAGCTGAGCATCTGGAACCAGGAACAATTTTTTAAATGAAGAAGGGGAAAAAAAGAAGATCCAAGTCTCTCCCATTCATTCTTAATAATATTCACAATCTTTATGGGAACCGGGAAAGTCTGTGGCACAACCCTGTCCTCATAAACTTTATCAAACTTAGTAATAGAAGGTTCCTCCGGTAACTTTGGCTCCCGAACCTCTAGAGTTGCTAACACCTCTCTTAAAAAAAAGCATAAGTTCTCCATCCTAAACCTAAAGTCTGGTTCCTCCACAGTCTAAGGTTTAGAGGCTGCAGATTCTGACCCAGAGAGAGAGTTCTCCGTAGTATCGTAATCCTCTGCATCAGCGGATAATCTATTCTCAGACACATCCAACGGAGAAGATGACCCCTGGGAAGGATCGCAATGTTTAACCTTTTGCTTGCGCTTGGCTGGGCGAGGTAAAGCACTAATGACCGCAGAAACCGGCGTTTGCAACTGTTAAGCAAAATCGGATGGCAACAAGGTATCTCCCGTAGGAGGATTAGAAGTGCACTGGGGAGCTACATGTGTAATCGGAGATGAATGTAGGAAACGCACCTCATGGGATGGGGACCCCTCAGAGGTGGACGGCTTAGTGGTACTAAACATCTTATTTCTTTTAGATATTACAATTTTATTGAAGCATGTGGAAACATAGTTGAGCAGGGTGGTAAACCGTAACCTCCTCAAATAAACACAGGCAATAGAATTAGGTAAAGAGGGAGTCCCCTCTAACATATCAGAGTCCTCAATAGCTTGCGCTTCAATAAGTATTATAAAAAGTATTAAATGGCACCTTTATACTCCAATGGCCGGGGCACTCACCACCTCCTATGACCCAGGCCCACAGAGAAAACTCATATTGTCTCCTGCAACCAACGGTCAGGAAAGGAAGAGAAAAGAGGCCACACCCGGTCACATGGAGTATCGCACAGGACCGCCCGTGCAGCCAAGAAAAAGCGTGCCAACTAAACAGGCTGCGCAGTAATTGAGGACAGTAAAAAACCTGACTGTTCCACAATGCCAGAGCCTCATCTCACACACGTTGCAGCAAACACAATAAAGCAATACATGTATACATCCCCCCCTGTTCAATAATCACCTTCTGGAGATATTAACCCTTGATTCTATACAGATAAAGGAGCCACACTTCTTCTTGCGTTATAATTACAGATATAAAAATGAAACAATCTTTCCAGAATCAACTCCGTGGAACAGGAACACGGCCTCTCAAGTTTGACAGTGTGTAGCATTGCTTCTGACATGGACTTGAGTGAAGAAAGCAGGCAGTGAAACTCGTCAACACTGATTGCTTAAGGAGCTGTTAATACGAGTCTGGATGGTTTCGCAGAAAGACTCTCCCTGCATCTCCAGACCCTAACATTCGTCAATAATCTTACTGATAGGCTGACAAGACTACTTAAAACTCCAGTCCCATTCCAAAGAGTACTACCCTTCATAAGAGACTACTCCAAAATCTTCTGACACTTCTCTGCCAGCCTCCTGTGACAAAAGGCAAAGAATGACTGGGGGATGAGGGGAGTGGGGGAGGTATTTAAGCCTTTGGCTGGGGTGTCTTTGCCTCCTCCTGGTGGTCAGGTTCTGTATTTCCCACAAGTAATGAATGAAGCCGTGGACTCTCCTCGTATTAGATGGAAAACATCCTGTCTGAAATTCTAACAGACTCAGAACCAGAACTCATCCCAAAACCAAATGGAAAGGATAAGAGAGATTTATTAAGACTCCTAGCAGGCGCTGGAGAAACCAGATCTGCCAAAATATAGGACCAGACAAGAACCCAGCAAAACAGGATACTGTATGTACCCCCCCCCAGAAATCTAGAATCAGAACGAGGTTACTGAAAAACCATACAGTCACTTAAACACCGGATTTCCTCAACATGATGATAGGAAAATATCCATCCTCTTGAGAAGGGAAGAGAGAATCGTATAGCAACCCTCAAGAGGAAGAAGAAATACGCTCTACATAGAGAGCACATAAAACCAATAGAACGAGGGAACCCCTATGGAGCACCAATAGAAAGGAACATTACACCCTTGTGAAAAAGACTCCAGTCCTCCCCTCAACGAGAGAGGCAAAACTTACGCCTAGATTAAGAGTTTTGCGTTATAAGGGGTGCGGTGCTAACTTGCATGTTATTATCAACGCTCACTTACCTACAGCGCTGGTATTACAGGTTTTCAGAAACCCGGCGTTAAAAAGGCAAGAAGTGAGCGTAGAGCAAAATTGTGCTCCATACCTCACTCCAATACCAGCGCTGCTTAAGTCAGCGGTGAGCTGGTTTTATGTGCTCGTGCACGATTTCCCCATAGACATCAATGGGGAGAGACGGCTGAAAAAAAGTCTAATACCTGCCAAAAAGCAGAGTAAAGCTCAGTAACGCAGCCCCATTGATTCCTATAGGGAAACACATTTTTATGTTTACACCTAACACCCTAACATGAACCCCGAGTCTAAACACCCCTAATCTTACACTTATTAACCCCTAATCTGCCGGCCCCGATATCGCCGCCACCTACATTATACTTATTAACCCCTAATCTGCTGCTCCAGACATCGCCGCCACCTACATTATACTTATGAACCCCTAATCTGCTGCCCATAACATCGCCGACACCTACAATATATTTATTAACCCCTAATCTGCTGCCCACAACATCGCCGACACCTACATAATGTTATTAACCCCTAATCTGCCGCCCCAACGTCGCCGCCACTATAATAAACATATTAACCCCTAAACCGCCGTACTCCCGCATCGCAAACACTAGTTAAATATTAGTAACCCCTAATCTTCCGCCCCTAACATCGCAGCCACCTTCCTACATTTATTAACTCCTAATCTGCCACCCCCAACGTAGCCGCCACTATATTATATATATATCTATCAGCCAATCGGAATCTAAGGGACGCCATCTTGGATGACGTCATTTAAAGGAACCTTCATTCAGCAAGAAGCCGTCGATTGAAGAGGATGCTCCGCGCCAGATGTCTTGAAGATGGAGCCGCTCCACGTCAGACGGATGAAGACAGAAGATGCCATCTGAATGAAGACTTCTGCCCGTCTGGAGGACCACTTCTGCCCGTCTGGAGGACCACTTCTGCCCATCTGGAGGACCACTTCTGCCCATCTGGAGGACCACTTCTGCCGGCTTCGTTGAGGACATCTTGCCGCTTGGATGAAGACTTCTCCTGATAAGTGGATCTTCGGGGGTTAGTGTTAGGATTTTTTAAGAGTGTATTGGGTGGGTTTTATTTTTATGTTAGGGCTTTGGGCCTGCAATAGAGCTAAATGCCCTTTTAAGGGTAATGCCCATCCAAATGCCCTTTTCAGGGCAATGGGGAGCTTAGGTTTTTTTAGTTAGGGTTCTATTTGGGGGGGTTGGTTGTGTGGGTGGTGGGTTTTACTGTTGGGGGGGTGTTTGTATTTTTTTTTTACAGATAAAAGAGCCAATTTCTTTGGGGGAATGCCCCGCAAAAGGCCCTTTTAAGGGCTATTGGTAGTTTAGTTTAGGCTAGGTTTTTTTTTTTAATTTTGGTAGGGCTATTAGATTAGGTGTAATTAGTTTAAATATCTTGTCATTTGTTTTTTTATTTTCTGTAATTTAGATTTTTTTTTCTTGTTGTAATTTAGCTAATTTGTGTTTAATTTATTTAATTGTATTTAATTTAGGTAATTTATTTAATTATAGTGTAGTGTTAGGTGTTAGTGCAACTTAGGTTAGGTTTTATTTTACAGGTAAATTTGTATTTATTTTAGCTAGGTAGTTATTAAATAGTTAATAACTATTTAGCAACTATTCTACCTAGTTAAAATAAATACAAACTTGCCTGTGAAATAAAAATAAACCCTAAGCTAGATACAATGCAACTATTAGTTATATTGTAGCTAGTTTAGGGTTTATTTTACAGGTAAGTATTTAGTTTTAAATAGGAATAATTGATGTAATAATTGTAGGTTTATTTATATTTATTTTAATTATATCTAAGTTAGGGGGTGTTATGGTTAGACTTAGATTTAGGGGTTAATAAATTTAATATAGTGGCAGAGACGTTAGGGGCGGCAGATTAGGGGTTGTTAATATGTTTATTATAGTGGCGGCGATGTCCGGAGCAGCAGATTAGAGGTTAATAATTTAAATTTATTGTTTGCGATGCGAGAGGGCCTCGGGTTAATAGGTAGTTTATGGGTGTTAGTGTACTTTTTAGCACTTTAGTTATGAGTTTTATGCTACGGCTTTGTAGTGTAAAACTCATAACTACTGACTTTAAAATGCGGTACGAATCTTGACGGGATAGGGTGTACCGCTCACTTTTTGGCCTCCCAGGACAAGCTTGTAATACCGGCGCTATGCAAGTCCCATAAAAAGAACACTATATGCAAATTGCGTAAGTTGATTTGCGGTAAGGCCAAAAAAAGTGTGCGGTGCCCGTAAATCTGCAAGACTTGTAATACCAGCAGTAGTAAAAAAGCAGCGTTATGAGGCTTAACGCTGCTTTTTTACTCATAACTCAAGACTCGTAATCTAGCCACTAGTGTCTAAAGAAACTGCCACCGCAGAATTCATAACTCCAAGGCAATAGCTTTGTAAAACAGGGTAATAACTTGTAGGTCACTTGAACTGCGTACGATCCAAGAGCAGACACCCAACCAAGACGATTGAACCAGAACAAGCCTGACATCCAGGATAGAAGGGCTTCCCCTGGTCCGAAAAAACAACCTCTTGAGAAGAAGAAAAAAGGAGAGGTAACCAGTACCCAAACAGGACCAGCATGTTAGTTAGGATACAACATATCTGTACAAACCACAAAAGAACAGAGATAACTCTATCCAACCAGGGCCAGCCCGATATGAAGGATACAACATATCTGTTCAAGGGTCAAACAGGAAATTCTAAATTTCTAGCAGGGCCAGAAAACTGAGCATAATAAACAGCAAAACATATAAGCTCCGAGCTTGAACATAGTCTCGGACATATCGAGGGAACATCACCCCGACCAGAGACAACCTCCTGGTTATTGTTATTTATGTATTTTTTTTCTTTCTTTTTTTAAAATATAGAACTTCCACCGGAAGATTCCATCAAACGCGACATGAAATCGCTAATACCAGACTCCCAGAATGAAAAGTCTTCCTAATAAGAGAGTCAACATATCTCACACTCAGAAAATAAAGGAAAATAAAAATGTATTCTAACCGGATTAGAAATCAGGCAAGCGCACACAAAAGATAGCCCAAGGGAAAGTGAAACCGACATGACCCGCCCGCCATGCGACACATGTCCTCAAGAGTTCCGAACTGGGAATCTGATATAAAAACAAAGAAAAACAATACAGAGATTATAAGGAATAGGATCACCATCCCTCCAGTCGTCTAAACAGGCTTGCTATCTGAATCAGCAGACAGATTTAGCTGACGGATCAGAACTAGGATCTTCCAGCATCACTAGAACTTCTCTCAGAAGTACACGCAAGTGAGACATTCTGAAACTAAAAGCAAAATTCACCTACGTCGGAGTATCCAGAGTCTCCGACCCTATAGGTAGCCCCTCTGACGCCTCAGAGGACACCGCTTCCCCAGAAGACTGATTGGATATCACAGTCCTCTTGCATGCCGGACCTTGGGCAGTAGTACACGTATCAATCCTTCGCTTGCACGTGGCAGGAAGATGCAAAAGCGCTAAGGCCAGAGCTATGGCCATGAAAAACCGTGCAGTAACCTCTGGTGGAAAAGACCTCCTTCAGGAGAAGGGGGTAACGGTATGCGGGGCAACCGCCTGTGTAGGAACAGAAGAAGTTAGGGAACGCACCTCACGGGTAGTCGAATCCTCAGAGGCCGATGGCTCATTGATCTCCCAAATGGGAAGATGAGAACAATCTATTGCGGCATACGGAACATAGTTGAGAGGGCTGGGTTACCCGGGCCTGCTCACAATAAACACAGGTATCAAAATCTGAATCAGAGGAAACCCCCTCTAACATCCTCCATAACTCAACTAAGCAGATTATGGTCAATAAAAGAAAACAACTGGCACCTTACACCCCCAATGGCTGGGGCACTCACCACCTCCTATGACCCAGGCAGATAGAGAAAACGGATCCTCTCCGCAGTCGCACGGCCAGGAATACAGAAATGGGAAACAAAAAACATGTGACCGCACCCGGTCACATGGTGCAACGTGCAGGAGTCACTCCCGCTAAGAAAAGCGCCAGTCCAAAAACCTGCGCAGCTCGAAATAACCTGTATGTTTCGTAAAAGCCTATGAGCCCCAAACAATCATAAGCAGTCAAAATCACATAAACATGATTTAAACCCCCCCACTATTCAATAATCCCCCTCCGGGGATAATAACCCTTGATTCCATAAATATAAAGGAGCCCCACTGAGACCCTGTCTTCTCATTACGTTACTAGCATGTAAAAAATTGAAACGATCTTACCGGAATCTATGCCGTGGAACAGCAACACAGTCCTTCAGGTTTGACAGATGATAGCAACGCTTCTGACATGGACTTGAGTACAGAAAAGCAGGCAGTGAAACTCGTCAACGCTGATTGCTTATGGAGCTGTTAATATGAGTCTGGATGGTTTCACAGAAAGACTCTCCCTGCATCTCCGGACTTTCATCAATGCTCTCACTGAGAGGCTGACAAGACTACTTAAAAATCCAGTCCCATCTCGAAGAGTACTACCCTTCATAAGGAACTACTCCGTATCTTCCGACACTTTTCTGCCATCCTCCTGAGATGAAAGGCAAAGAATGACTGGGGGATGAGGGAAGTGGGGGAGTTATTTAAGTATTTGGCTGGGGTGTCTTTGGCTCCTCCTGGTGGCCAGGTTCTGTATTTCCCAAAAGTAATGAATGCAGCTGTGGACTCTCCCTGTATTTAGAAGGAAAATAAAGAACAGAGTAACCAACTCTGGCTTTCTACACTTAGGGCAGCAATATGTTAGGAAACAAAGTAAGCACCACCTTACAACTTCCTAACTGCTTAAAAGCCACCACTACTCTGTAGCAGAGATTGACGTGGACTACAGCTATACCCAAATCCTTGCTTGCAGGGAAAACTATCCCCATAAAGGATTTCATTTCTTCAGACACCAAAACTTCAACTCCTCCATTGACGGAGGCAAAGAGAATGACTGGGGATTATGGGAAGAGGAGTGATATTTAACAGCTTTTGCTGTAGTGCTCTTTGCCGCCTCCTGCTGGACAGGAGAGATATTCCCACTAGTAATTGATGATGTTGTGGACTCACCATATCTTAGGAAAGAAAGAAATCTCCCTTCCATCATGAGGGGTGCCACCTCCAGCTCTACGCTGACCTCAGTCAGCTCACCCTGGCCAAGGGAAGACAGGCCAGATTTCTTATCATACATCTCATTGGGCATCCCCTATCGCTGGGGGTTCCCCTTCTGCCTGAGGGTCATGAAGGATAATAAAATTGTCACCTACAAAACTCTAGAAGACATAGATACATTCAGCTCTCAGCTGCAGATTGTGAAGCCAACTCTTTCTTCTCTTCATGAAGAAACCCACAAGGAGGACAACCCTAGACAGAATAAACAAGGATGGACACAAATCTCTAAAAAACAGAAAGATAGAAACTTTCAAGACTCATCTCCACCTGCTTTAACTGGACACCAGACCACAGTCACCTAAAGTAATTTCAAGCCTGCATGGTATCATCATTTGGTTGTCAGGTACCAGGCCCATGGGTCTGAAGGCCTTTACTGACCCTTCTTTCAGAGTGTTCTCCACTCTTTTCTCTAATTGCCACTGTGAATGACTTAATGCTCTATAATATAAGGGGGCTTCCTATAGAAAATAAGGAACTCGCAGGATTGAACATAGTTTACCTTTATGTATATGGAGTGAATACATTGATGTCAAATGTTAGGTTCACACCTTAAACTTATCGCTCATAGTTGTCCCCTCCCCCCCACCCTCTCCTTCCCTAATAGCATATGGACAGCCACTGTCAATGACTGGCATAAAAGACAAAAGAGGTTCCCATTTCCCCCCATAAACCCAATAATGTTTAGCTGACCCGATACCAAAAGGTGTAACAGTTACGTATTTCCCCACTTCTATAGATACTTGCTATAAATATGTTTTTTGTTTGTTTATTGAATGTTATATGTTGTTGTGGTATTTACTTTTTTGTTATTGCAGTTTGAAACATTACTAGCAGAAATCTAATGCTTCTCTACCCGTTCTCCTCGTTCCTCTTCTTTTCCTCCCTAATTGGCTCGTCTGGGACATAGTACAAGATACACAAGATATAGTACAGGTAAGACCCTTCATACATGGGTTGGAATAAGCCCCTATCCACCAAACATCGGACACAAGTAATTATACCATTAAAATCCTCTGTTTAGAAACAGACTCACATCCTGACACCCTTCCATATGGGGACACAATCAATTAAGTTAGTCACGCTAAATGCTGAAGGATTGAACTCGCCAACTAAGCGGTCAGTGGCCTTGTCATGGTTTAAAAAATCAAAAGCGTAATGTCTTCCTCCAGGAGACACATTCCCTGAAAGATCACCCACCTGGTTTCTTCAATAGGGATTTCCTAACAGGACACGTTGCATCACACATAAAGAAGAGGGGAGGCGTGGGCATACTAATACATAGGGCAATTTTGTTCCAGTTGCTGACTGTCGACTCTGACCCTGGGGGTAGATGGCTTATAATATTGAGAGTCCAATACAATAGGCCTATAACATTAGCGTATATTTATGCACCTAATACAAAACAAGTTTTTCCGAAGAATCACCAGTAGAATACTACAATGCCAAAAAGGCTCCCCAATAATAGCAGGCAACTTGAACTTGGCTCTAGAGCCAGATATCAATTGCTCCACTGGTGGTAGCGGAATCTCTCCGAGGTCTCTCTTAGACATAGGCACAGATCTCTATTCTCTATCAATAATAGATACCTGGCAGGCTAAACATCCTGGACAAAAAATTTTCACTTTTTATTCTAATCCCCATAAAAGCACCATATATAGTGAACCCGTGTGCACCATGAAATATATATAGTTCCGTTCAGACATTTAGACAATGGTATATTTAGGTTCATGATTTATGAAGGGTGAGTGTATAGAAATTTAGATCTTCAGTAAGGTATTGCATGCAGCTTCACACTGTGAACATATAGTCAGGTATTTAAGATATGGCTAACTCTTTATTGGCCACAAACTAGAGAGATATATTTGTATTGGTTGTATGTATATACATGCATGTCAGTTCACAAGTTTGTTTGCACGCAACATTCCTCATGACCAGGTTTAATCACATACATACACGCAATTCCCTATTGCCTAAATTTAATGTATTACAAAGAGGAAAGGAATAGGAAACATTGTCAATCATACATTTAAGATACAGTGGTTGTAACTTTTAATATTCCCTCATTTCTATTTTTAGAATGACACAACACAGATTATTATACAGGTGTGGTATTGCAGGTCACATGGTTTGTTTTTAACCTATTAGCACTTGTTAAATAGTATTTAAGAGATGTGCTGGCAGGTACCCACTAGCTACGATTACGGCACACAGCCGAAACGCGTCAGCTGAGGGGGTACGTGACTATCCACACCAGATGTCTTTCATATCCGGTGGTCTCTGTTATACCGGGTCCTGTTCCATGTTTGAAATTTTTACAAGAAGGAAATAAAGTTTGAGTTTTATTCAAAGGTCCGGTGTTCTCACATTGTTTCTTTTTGCCTCTCTTACACATAGGCACAGATCTCTATTCTCTATCAATAATAGATACCTGGCAGGCTAAACATCCTGGACAAAAAAATTCACTTTTTATTCTAATCCCCATAAAAGCTACTTACGCATAGACTATATCTTTATAGAGCAAAACAGTTACAGCTTACTCAAAGACTCAGATATAGCACCAATTAGCTGGTCCGACCATTCCATGGTCAGTATAGTTGTGAAATGGCTAGATTCCCCATTGACTCCTTTTCAATGGCAACTGGATGATTAGCTCCTTAAATATCCCATACTAAACACAAAATTATCAGAGAACATTAAAGAATATTTTACCCTTAACAACTTACCTGAGATCTCTCCTCTCACTCTGTGGGAAGCGTACAAAATGGTAATACGAGGCATATTCATAAAACATAAAGCGCATCTCACTAAACAATACATAAAAGCATACTTGGATATTTCAAACACTATATGCGATCTAGAAAAACAACACAAAACAAACCCTTCGGGTACTAACATAGCCTTACTCCTATGAAAAGAAAGAAATGAGCTTAACCACTTACTCTATAAGGAGGCCCAAAAGAAAGCACTGTGTCCTAAAAAGATTTACTTCGCTAACTCAAACAAAATAGGTACATCACTAGCTAGAACACTAAAACAAAAGAAACTGAGTTCTTATATACATAAACTTAAGGACATGAAGTGGTAGGCAGTTACCTGATAGCGGACCAATTTAGATCCTTTTACAGTAAACTATACAATCTGCCACCCCCTCTGCACTTGCAGTCCCAGACAGCTAGCGAACAATATGTGGCAAAAGTCCATCTCCCCACATTGCCTAAAGAAATTACTGACCAGTTGGAGGAACCAATATCTGTCCAAGAAACCCTAGCAGCCATAAAATCCCTACCCTTACACAAAAGTCCGGGACCAGACGGATTTACTAACCTATACTATAAACAGTTTGCCCCTCACCTAACCTCTTTGTTTCATTTCATTGATGATAATCAACCCTGGTCCCAACAAATTCTAGAAGCTCATATCACTGTTCTACCCTCCGGCCGCTCCTGACATTTGGGGAACACACAAATTTCTTAATAAATGCCCAAAAATCCGAAATCCTTAACATCTCCATGTCTCCGAAAGATTATGATAAATTGCAATCGCTATGTCTCTACAATTTGAATAATTATAAAATTAAATACCTGGGAGCCTTTTTGACTCCATCTTGTAGTAAATTATATAAATATAATTATCTCCCCCAACTTCATAAGCTCCGCAAAGATTTTGACACATGGCACGATAAGCCCATTTCTTGGTGGGATCGAATACAAACAATCAAAATGACCACCCTTCCACAAATCCTGTACGTACTCCAAGCTGTTCCTATTCACTTGCCCCAATCTTTCCTGTCCGGAATGCAGTCAATAATAAATACCTTAATTTGGGGGGGAAATAAACCACAATTTAATAGAAAAATACTCCTTTGCCCTCTGGGCAAGGGTGGCATTGGATTTCCATCCATTTCACAATACTATAATGCAGTAGCCCTCCAAAGGGTGGTAGAATGGAACGAATATCCATACACTAAGCCAAGAATGATTATAGACTCCCAATTGCTAAATTCCCCAGCCCATGGCCCTTTATGCTGGATCAAACATACCAGTAGGCCGGATTCAGTGAAACATTCCTCATTATACACTCACCTCTTCAAAATGTGGGACCAGGTACGAATTAGAATGAAAGGAATATCCTCCCCAATGACTCCTAACCCTCTAAATGCAGAGTAAGTGGGAGGTTTTATTCCGAATGTTCTACCAGACAGGGGAATAAGTTAAACTATCCCACTTACCAGATTAAAATATAAAGAGAAGCTTAAAGACCAAACACAATTATTAGACATAGCTGGTGGATCGTTCACCCCTTGGCTTAAATATGCGCAATTAGCGCATCTAGTGGGAACTTCCCCTCAAACACGACCTCCTTAGGGAACCCACAAACTTTGAGCGTCTCTGTTTACTGGAAACATTGACCGGGGGTCTCTATCATTAGTAAAGAAACTACTGGATGAATAATTGGGGATTGCATTAACAGGGAAACAATGGAATAATATATTCTATCACACACATAAATCATCATCTCCCAGAATTCTTGAATTATACCATAAACTCTTGTTCAGATGTTACCTCACCCCTGGAAGGATCAAACGTATATATCCGAATGCTAGCACCACTTGTTGGAGAGGTTGTGGCAATATAGGCACTATGTCCCACATTTGGTGGCAATGTAACTCTTTATCCCCCTTTTGGAAAAGAGTGGAGATTTTTTTAAAACGCTTATTAGGGAACACTTTTACACCAGCTACCACCCTTTTCAATTAAAAACCCGGTAAACAATGCAAAATAAGATGGGAACTGTTACAAATTGGGATAAATAGTGCGAGACAGCTAATCGCACGGAAATGGAAAACTTCACTAATCCCCACGATGCAAGAATGGGTACCTTAATACATCGTAACTTTTCTTGTGTGAGGAATACTCCTATCTTAGAAATGGGAACTTGGCCTTTTTTCAGGAGGTCAATTTTTATTGGGAATCCACAATACACTCAACACCACCAATATAAAGAGAAAATAAAAATTCTCTCCCCCCCCCCCCTTTCCAGCCAAGTCTCTCTCTTTCTTTCCTTTACCTTTTCTCTGCCCTTTCCCCAGCCTCTTCCCCCCTTCTTTTTTAAATATCAGATACATTTGTTTATTATCTGGTAGAGATGATTTTATGTATATTTTGAAGCTATAATAATAGGTATGTATGGAAAAAGTTGTAGGTCTAGTATTAATCTAGTCCTTTGACAACAGAGGCCCCTAGGCTCAGACTATAAGATATTACCGTTCCTGGATTTTATGAGCCATGTCGATAGGTCTTACATTGAGGCATAGATGATAAAACCAAAAGCAAATGAAGGAAGAAGAATACACCCCCCAAGACTCGGCAAAGACTATATAAAATACAGAGAATCCTCTGTTCAAGTTGTTAAACCTAATGACTGGATAAATGTTCTGTAATATGCACAAACGTACTTATCTATTTTGTAATTTCTTAAGTTTATTAATTTGTAATATGTGCAGTTTCACAATAAAGCTTTTGAAACTCAAAAGAAACATTGCATAAAAAAAACAAACATATGAGGCAAAGGACTTTAACATTGAGATACATACATATGACTAAATATAAATATATACAGTATGTATATATATATATATATATATATATATGTGTGTGTGTACATTTGTATTTATATGTATTTACAGACATATATACACATATAAACACAAATACATATGTACACATATACTGTGTATTTACTGTAAATATTTCACATTCCTATGTTCTGCGCATAGCAAAATATGCTCTAAGTATTCCTAAATAGATATTCCTATATATATATATATATATATATATATATATATATATATATATATATATATAGATCTGTATATATCTATACATATATATAATTATATATATATATAAAATTATATATATACATATATATACATATGTGTATACAAGAATAGATACAGCGCCTATATATCCATTTAAAATATGGGTGGTGTATGGGAATATGAGTGAAAACTAGAGCTGATTATTAGAAAAATAATAGCAATTAAAAGAATATTTAAAAAATATAAATTATTAGAATCAATTATGCTTGAAGAATGATGAATAGATTATGAAACAGTGTCTAATGCCTAATACAAACGTGATATTCACGTTCCGTAACGCACGCATGACGTCACGTACGCAGAGGGCGTGCCGCCGCCCGAAGCGTACAAATAGCGATAACGGCCCAGCTCCTCACTCAACCCTCTGAAGAAGAAGGATTTATCCACACAAACCTTTGAAACGCGTCAGGGACACCAACTACTTATTTCTTATGCTCTTAATTTTAAATGTGTTTTATTTAAATCGTTTTTTATACCAGTGTCACTCCTTGTAGCCAGTTTGCTGGCATATACTTTTTGAGATAAGTGTACTATACCATATTACCTCATTTGGGAAATAGCAATAGCTATATAATACTTCACTACGAAGTCTTATACCTAGATTGGGGCACTTGTATCTCATACCTGTATGTGGAAGGACCCACTAGAGTCCTATATGCCTTATACATACCTCATATAATCTGAGGATGCCAAATGTGAGTGCTATGTAAATTATATTTATATGCCTAAATTGTAAATAAACTGTATTACACTATATATCCTTTCTTGTCTCCCTGGGTATCTTTACGCTGGAGAAAGTGTATACCAAGACAGAAAAGGTACTCCAAGAGGCTAACTACCAACATAAAGGAAGTACAAGGGATTTATCTACAACAAGAAACATATCCCTGCATACTCCAGGAGGCTCACGAAAACACAAGAGGCACCACATCTGAATACAAGGAGAAGATTCTACCATCTGTATATACCCCCAGTGCGGCATACTTACCTCATCAGATTGAGGTATTATCTGGTAAGGGTATTACATACCATCTATTTACTGATACCAACTGCTTATGAAGATTTACTACGGACTATATATTGTCTAAAGACTCACATGAACACTGTTTCATAATCTATTCATCATTCTTCAAGCATAATTGATTCTAATAATTTATATTTTTTAAATATTCTTTTAATTGCTATTATTTTTCTAATAATCAGCTCTAGTTTTCACTCATATTCCCATACACCACCCATATTTTAAATGGATATATAGGCGCTGTATCTATTCTTGTATACACATTTTTCACTTACTGACTGGGACCTCACATCTCAACCAGTACTTGTCTTATATAGCTGCCACTATACCATACACAATACTGACTAGCGCCAACTATAGAGTATCACTTGTGTCTACCCAGTATACTGAGTGAACACATTTTACTTTCTTCTCTATATATATACATATATATATATATATATATATATATATATACACACATACATACACACATAGGTATAAGCAAATATTGTACCAAAAAAACTGATATATTTAGAAATATGCATTTATGAATAAAAGGAACATATTCTGCTATGTGCAGAACATTGGAATGTGAAATATTCATATTTTCATGTCGGTTTAGCGAATATGAGAATAAGCGATCAGGTTTGCGTGAGAGTGGGGTATTTTTTCCACTTTTTTGCTCCATTGACTTCTTGCGCGTTTTTACTTTCAACTCAAAATACCAGTGCAAACCAAAGTTTAGTTTTGCGCAATAGCGCTCCACTAATAATCTGGCCCATAAAGTTACAGAGTAGCTAATTTTAAAATTACATACTCATAGTAAACACAGAGTTTTATATAAAATGTTTAGTTTCTGGTGTCACACACACTCTTATATATTACTTGTTTGTTAATAAGTAAGGGATATAATATAAGGGAGAAAGATTAACTCAAATGATTTGTATTACCTGCAAATAGACCTTCTTAAGGCCTGGGATACAATCACCAATTTTGCCTGAAGCCAGTCGGCCAATCCCTGATGTAGCCCCAATACACACCAGAAGGATCCATTCTTGTTTATTCTCATTAAATCGCTGCTCAACAAACTTAATCTAAGAAGAAAAACAGAGTGTATTAGGCTGTTCAAGCTGATAATGCTGACAAGTGCAACAGTAAAGAAGTAATCTTAATGAAATAAAAAAAAAATAATAATAAAAATAATTAATTAAAAGGTTTGGATTTTGGAATTTGTACCTGTATAGTTAAAATATTGACCTCAAACAACTATGAGGTATGAGTCAGGCACTTTAGTGTCTCCCAATAAACGATGAGCTTCTTTAAGATAATCAGCTCTATCTTGTAAAACGACCCCTCCTCCCTTATCAACTTCGCAAATTACTAAGTTGTTATTTTGTAAACATGAACTTTTTTTCTCATCTAAGTTAAGATTGTATTTTGTATCACTTATTGTGCACGTATGTGTATGAGTGTGTGTGTACATACATGTATTCGTATGCACATATATGTGTATGTGTGTATATTCGTGTACATATGTATATGTTCTTGTGTTTCAATTAATTTCATATGGAAATCTGTATATATGTATACCAATATGGTACAGAATCGATATAAAATATTTATATATAGACAAGATACATTTAAATGTTTTTATACAAATTTTTGGTGCCTTTTGTGATTCTATATATTAAGATATGTGATTAAGTCTGAGAATTCTTAATGGTGCGCATAATTATTTTTGTAAATATATTTACTGTTTTTTTAAATTGATGTACTCTTTTATCCTATAGTTTTAATGAGCTCGTTTAAGAAATAGTTATGTTATCTGTTTTGTTTAATAAGGGCATTGTCTATTAAAGTTAAGATTTCACATTATGTAGAAACGATTATGCACCTTAACTCATGCTGCTAGGTATCTTCTTATCTTACCGAAAGAGTTAAGGAATTAACACTCTAAGGGGAAGTCCTAGTGGCTCTATTTAAGACGGATCGTGTAAGGAGTGGGCAGCCTCTGACGAAGTAGGGAGTTTCCCTATGAAATGCGTAAGGCCACGCCCACTGTCTTTACACCACCGCAATCAGCTGTTTTAGTGCGCCGGCTCTTGTGTTTGAGCAGCTGTGTTGTTTGTGGCGGTTATTCCAAATAGTTTCGTATTTTGGTCTGTGAAAGCCGTGAACTACTCTAAGGACACGATCCCCTTCAGTGAGCCCAGGAGGATCTTCATCCCTGGAACTCTGCCACTGTTAATTTTTTGGGAGATATCGTTGAGAGACCTATACGGTTTTCTAAGTGCCTGACACATACCAAAATGTGTGAGTTTTTATTTGTCATCATTTGTAATACATTTTCTGTGATTTAAAGGGACATAAACCCATTTTTTTCTTTCATGATTCAGATAGAACATACAATTTTAAACAACTTTCAAATTTACTTCTGTTATCAAATTTTCTTTGTTTTTTTTTGTTATCCTTTCTTAAAAAGCAGGAAGATAAGCTCATAACTGTGCACGTGTCTGCAGAACTATATGGCAGCAGTTTTGCAACAATGCTATTCATTAGCAAGAGCACTAGATGGCAGCACTATTTCCTGTCATGTATTGCTTCAGGCACGTGCACGCTACCTACCTAGGTATCTCTTCAACAAGGAATATCATGAGAACAATGCAAATTTGATAATAGAATACATTGGAAACTTTTTAAAATTGTATTCTCTATCTGAATTATGAAAGAAAAATTTGTGGTTTAATGTCCCTTTAACTTACTACGCTTAGAGGAGTGTGCGCCCTGTTTTCTATTTCTTTCTATACAGCTATCACCCGGTTTCCAGTGCCGTGATATACAAGGGCAACAACTTCAACACCTGCATTTTTCTGTGTATTACACAGAACTCAGCATATTCATATATCCTTTCCAGTGATCTATGTACTTTGGATAGGGCGCTTTTTAATTGTGTTTATTTCTGTATAGTTAAAAATTTTAGATTTTATCATGGAAGTGAGATTTTACATTTATAGAATGTATTTTAGAGCTTTAAATGTAACACTATTAAATAATGTACTGCAATTTTTAAAGAAATAGAATTGTACACAGATTCTTCTTATAAATTTGCAGAAACTGCAGAGGTTTACTATTGAGTGGCAGGCATGATAAAAAAATACTTATTAATACAATGTGTTAACAGGGAGCACAGATTTTGAATATGTCATAAAACTGATGCTTGTAGGTGTTCTATATCCAAGGCAACCACCGGCTGATTATGTATTTTTGTTGCAGCATCCAACCCTTCCCACTCTTGCTCAGCAAAAAATGTGTTCTTAACCAGGTACCTAATTTACTGCCACTACTCTGGCAATAAACTTTTTTTTTCTATGCAGCTGCCACTAACATCCTACTGTGCAAATTAACTATATCAATTTTGCAATGTTTAATTCCACCATTAAGAATAAGAAAAAGCCTTTAATTGTAGAACTGTACACATATAGTGAGCTATATGTAATCACTGAAAACATTAAAGGGACATTAAACACTAAATAAATGCTAGATAGAATGATGCATTCAAAGAAAAGATTAGTCCATGACTAATATGTAGATGTATTTTTTAAAGTTTCATTAGTTGTTTAAAAATAAGTGTAAAGTTTTAGTGTCTATAAAACACTGGGAGCTGCCATGTTGCAACTTGTGTTACCTTCTCTGCTGTGGCCAATTAGAGACAGTTATACATAGGTCACTAGAGTGTGCAGCCAATGGTTGTGCTGGATTTAACAGTGTTCTGCACTTCCATTTCTAACAGGAACTGAAAAGCTCACAATTACAGAATGGAATTACAGGCAGAGGACAAAATAAATGCAGAGTTGTTTTATTATATACAATTTATCAATTTATATTACCATCTCAAAGTGTTTAATGTCCCTTTAAAGGGATAATAGACCCCAAAATGTTCTTTTATGATTCAGAGAGAACATACAATTTTAAACAACTTTCCAATTTAATTATATTATCAAATTTTCTTCATTCTCTTGTCATTCATTGCTGAAGGGACAGCATTGCACTACTGACAGGAAGCTGAAAATATCTATTTAGCCAATCACAAGAGACAAATGTGTGCAGGCACCAATTAGCAGCAGCTCCCACTAGTGTATGATATGTTCGTATTTATTTTTTAACAAGGGATACTAAGAGGACAAAGCACATTTGAAAATAGAAGTGAATCATCTGAATCATGCAAGTTTAATTTTGACTTTCCTATCCCTTTGAGCATTTTTAATACAGTTAGAAGCATTGCTACAGAATAATTCTGTTTTCAAAACTATTTTGTTAAAAGTTGTCAACTACTGCATGAATTTTTTTTTTTAAACTTTTCAATTTATTTATATTATATAATTTGCTTCATTCTCTTAGTATCCTAGTTCAAAAGCATACCTAGGTAGTCTCAAAAGCAGCAATGCATTTCTGGGAGCTAGCTGCTGACTGGTGGCTGCGCATAAATATCTCTTGTCATTGGCCACCAGATGTGTTCAGCTAGCTTCCAGTAGTGCATTGCTGCAATTTTAGCAAAGGATACCAAGAGAATGTAGCAAATATGATAACAGAAATCAATTGGAAAGTTGTTTAAAATGACTTGCTCTATCTGAATCATGATTTAAAAATGTTGGGTTTCATGTCCCTTTAACATACATGAGATCCAATACAGATACAAATCATAGGTTTCAATTTTCCAACGCACAATCTGTATGGCAATGATGTCACATATGTCATGTAACTGGCAGCGCTTGACGTATGTGCATGCGCGAAGGGTGCATAAACACATAGAGCAGTATTTGTTATAGGTCTTGAAAATGTTATTATTAAAGCACTCAAGCGTTTTAACAGAAAGTTTTACATAAATATATAGAAGTTCAGTTTTGCAAACATAAATATAGTAATGGAAACAAAAGAGAGATAGGGACATACACTCCTCTAAGCGTAGTATGTTAAAAAACAATCAGATAATTTATTGAACACAGACAAATGAACACACACATCATAACCTCAACACATGAGGTATGGAAAAAACACACAGAGCAAGGCACAGTAAAGTAGCTCACGGGTCCGTTGTTTGGTCTCCAAGAAGTTTTCCAAAGAGGATAGTCTGTTAGTCCTCGCTAAGGAGAAGCCCGGCCAAAATGTCTTTCAGAGAGTGTCCTCTGCTACGTGCAGTAAACAAGTGTACAAAAAGGCCACGCCCACCGTCTATGCGTCACTATTACCACAGCTGATCCACTATCAGTACACTACACTACAGATCGGCAGTGAGTTAATCGTGTGACGGTTTCTTTTTGTACACTTGTTTACTGCACGTAGCAAGGACACTCTCTGAAAGACATTTTGGCCGGGCTTCTCCTTAGCGAGGACTAACAGACTATCCTCTTTGGAAAACTTCTTGGAGACCAAACAACGGACACGTGAGCTACTTTACTGTGCCTTGCTCTGTGTGTTTTTTCCATACCTCATGTGTTGAGGTTATGATGTGTGAGTGTTCATTTGTCTGTGTTCAATAAATTATCTGATTGTTTTTTAACATCCTACGCTTAGAGGAGTGCGTCCCTGTCTCTCTTTTGTTTCCATTCAGCCACATCCGGTTTTCAGAACCGTGTACTAAGGGGCTGCAACTTCTCTCTGTGATTTGGGACATCTTCCCTTCATTCAAAGTGGACTGAGGATTTGAAAGAGTCTGGAGACTTCACGTATATCCTTTTTTGTACACTCAATGGTGCTTAGTAAAAGCAGATAATATATATATTACACTTAATAATACCATTGTATTTTTATCTTTATGGTATAGTATCTGTTTACGTTTATATTTAACTGTAGGGCGCTCCGTGATATCATTCTTTTTTTATAAATATAGTAATGCTTCATAATGTTTCTGGATTGCCCTGCTATACCCCTTTAAGAGGCATGGAACCCAAAATTGTATTTTGCGATTCAGACACAACACGCATTTAAAAAAAAAAAAAATATTGTAATTTACTTCTGTTATCAAATTTTGGCGCTTACATGGAAGCAAACATTGTTGCCATCTTGTGCTCTTTCAAATGTATAACATTTTAAAAAGTATTACAACTGCTGTGATATTGTACTCCAGATACATGTAAGCACCTGATCCTACCTACCTTCTTTTCAAACAAAGGATACCAAAAGAACAAAGTACATTTCATAATAGAAATACACTTAAAGGTACAGTCAAGTCAAAATGAAACTCATGATTGAGATAGGGCATGCAATGTTAAACAACTTTCCAATGTTCTTTTGGTATTCATGGTTAAAAGCTAAACGTAGGTAGGGCCAGTGTTTGTTATGCAAATCTGGGGAATGAATAATAAAGGAAATATTTATCTATAATAAACAATAACAATGTTCAAGTAGACTGTCCCTTTAAAAATGTATTCTGTATCTGAATAATGAAAGAAAAATATTGTTTTTCATATCCCATTAAGAAATTCATGTTTTTTCATCATATCACCCTCTGAACTGTTAAAGGGACATTAAATACTAAATAAAGGCTAAATAGAATGATTCAGTCAAAGAAAAGATTAGTCTGGGAATAACATGTAGTTGTATTTTTTAAAGTTTCATTAGCTGTTTAAGCAGTGGCAAAATAAGTGTAATGTTTTAATGTCTATAAAATAATGGGAGCTGCCATGTTTTAACTTAGGTTTCCTTCTCTGCTGTGGCCAATTAGGGACAGTTATAAATAGGTCACTAGAGTGTGCAGCCAATGGCTGTATGGAATATAACAGTGTCCTGAACTTCCATTTCTAACAGGAACTAAAATGCTCACAATTTCAAAATGGGAAAGAGGACAAAAATAATGAAAGTATATTGTAGTTTTTTTATATATATCTAAGATTTATCATTTTATATTACCATCTCAATGTGTTTAATGTCTCTTTAAACCATAACATATTTGCTGTCCTGTTTTTTGGATCTGTTTGTAACCATAATTCCCTCAATAATTTAGACATACCAAATGAACATAAGGTACGAAGTAACCAAGGACTGTAGTCGCAATTCCAAAAGCCCATATCCTGTAGGTCTTCTTCCGAAAAACTTGCAAGCTAAAATATTGCCTAGTTTGTGCCAAACAGTGCTGAACCTTGCCTCTGCCGGGTACCTTCTCCATTACTCTGTTGAATTCCATGGGATGATTCATGAGAGGCTTAAACGTGAGGGAGAGAAAGATTTGGATGAACATGAAGACACTTAGCATTTGGAAGGTGTGTGACAGACCAATAATGTTCCCCACTTTCTTCAGCAGAAAAGGAAGGCACATTGAGAACACGCAGCTTCCTCCAGCCACAATTCCATTTACTAGGCCTAATCTCTTCTTGAAGTAATGACCGAGGATGACTAAGGAGGGCTGAAAAGCAAACGAACAACCACAACCAAAGAGAATTCCGTAGGTAAAATACCGAACACCAAGCGACCTGTTGAAGGACAAAACAATTTTTTTATTTTTTTTAAATATAAAACACATATTCAAAGTAAAAAAAAAAAATCCAATAATGTAATTCTAAATATTTTAGAAAGCAGAGAAAACTTCTAGGATTCTATAGTATAGTAACAATAAGACAGCCATAACTTTTACTAGAAGTATATTGTATATATGTTTCTATCCAAAGATATTATTCATCTATGTGCATTTCCATGTTTCGTCAGAATGTCCCTTCAATGTAAAATGTCTGTTCTAAATACACATTTACCAGTAATTAACCTGACTGTACATATAAGGGATCTACAATGATTTCTATATTTTTAATGAAAAAATGTTACAAAAATAGTGCTAATTAGTTGGTTTATTGTGTTTATGTTAGTAGAAATTAAAAAAAAATAATAATATATATATATATATATATATATATATATATATAAATAAAACAGGTGTTGCAGGTGCACTCTCACAGACAATTGTCCAATATATCAGGGTGCTAGAATAACAACAATAGTAATAATCAAAAAATCTGCACTCACAAGATTTGAAGTGAAAATAATTCTTTAATATAATTATTTTATCAGATGAAGGGGTGAAGGCCCTGAAACGTTACTGCAATAAAAACATAATTTATGTAAGAACTTACCTGATAAATTCATTTCTTTCATATTAACAAGAGTCCATGAGCTAGTGACGTATGGAATATACATTCCTACCAGGAGGGGCAAAGTTTCCCAAACCTCAAAATGCCTACAAATACACCCCTCACCACACCCACAAATCAGTTTAACGAATAGCCAAGAAGTGGGGTGATAAGAAAAAGTGCGAAGCATATAAAATAAGGAATTGGAATAATTGTGCTTTATACAAAAAAATCATAACCACCACAAAAAAGGGTGGGCCTCATGGACTCTTGTTAATATGAAAGAAATGAATTTATCAGGTAAGTTCTTACATAAATTATGTTTTCTTTCATGTAATTAACAAGAGTCCATGAGCTAGTGACGTATGGGATAATGACTACCCAAGATGTGGATCTTTCCACACAAGAGTCACTAGAGAGGGAGGGATAAAATAAAGACAGCCAATTCCTGCTGAAAATAATCCACACCCAAAATAAAGTTTAACAAAAAACATAAGCAGAAGATTCAAACTGAAACCGCTGCCTGAAGAACTTTTCTACCAAAAACTGCTTCAGAAGAAGAAAATACATCAAAATGGTAGAATTTAGTAAAAGTATGCAAAGAAGACCAAGTTGCTGCTTTGCAGATCTGGTCAACCGAAGCTTCATTCCTAAACGCCCAGGAAGTAGATACTGACCTAGTAGAATGAGCTGTAATTCTTTGAGGCGGAGTTTTACCCGACTCAACATAGGCAAGATGAATTAAAGATTTCAACCAAGATGCCAAAGAAATGGCAGAAGCTTTCTGGCCTTTCCTAGAACCGGAAAAGATAACAAATAGACTAGAAGTCTTACGGAAAGATTTCGTAGCTTCAACATAATATTTCAAAGCTCTAACAACATCCAAAGAATGCAATGATTTCTCCTTAGAATTCTTAGGATTAGGACATAATGAAGGAACCACAATTTCTCTACTAATGTTGTTGGAATTCACAACTTTAGGTAAAAATTCAAAAGAAGTTCGCAACACCGCCTTATCCTGATGAAAAATCAGAAAAGGAGACTCACACGAAAGAGCAGATAATTCAGAAACTCTTCTAGCAGAAGAGATGGCCAAAAGGAACAAAACTTTCCAAGAAAGTAATTTAATGTCCAATGAATGCATAGGTTCAAACGGAGGAGCTTGAAGAGCTCCCAGAACCAAATTCAAACTCCAAGGAGGAGAAATTGACTTAATGACAGGTTTTATACGAACCAAAGCTTGTACAAAACAATGAATATCAGGAAGAATAGCAATCTTTCTGTGAAAAAGAACAGAAAGAGCAGAGATTTGTCCTTTCAAAGAACTTGCGGACAAACCCTTATCCAAACCATCCTGAAGAAATTGTAAAATTCTCGGTATTCTAAAAGAATGCCAAGAAAAATGATGAGAAAGACACCATGAAATATAAGTCTTCCAGACTCTATAATATATCTCTCGAGATACAGATTTACGAGCCTGTAACATAGTATTAATCACGGAGTCAGAGAAACCTCTATGACCAAGAATCAAGCGTTCAATCTCCATACCTTTAAATTTAAGGATTTCAGATCCGGATGGAAAAAAGGACCTTGTGACAGAAGGTCTGGTCTTAACGGAAGAGTCCATGGCTGGCAAGATGCCATCCGGACAAGATCCGCATACCAAAACCTGTGAGGCCATGCCGGAGCTATTAGCAGAACAAACGAGCATTCCCTCAGAATCTTGGAGATTACTCTTGGAAGAAGAACTAGAGGCGGAAAGATATAGGCAGGATGATACTTCCAAGGAAGTGATAATGCATCCACTGCCTCCGCCTGAGGATCCCGGGATCTGGACAGATACCTGGGAAGTTTCTTGTTTAGATGAGAGGCCATCAGATCTATCTCTGGGAGCCCCCACAATTGAACAATCTGAAGAAATACCTCTGGGTGAAGAGACCATTCGCCCGGATGCAACGTTTGGCGACTGAGATAATCCGCTTCCCAATTGTCTACACCTGGGATATGAACCGCAGAGATTAGACAGGAGCTGGATTCCGCCCAAACCAAAATTCGAGATACTTCTTTCATAGCCAGAGGACTGTGAGTCCCTCCTTGATGATTGATGTATGCCACAGTTGTGACATTGTCTGTCTGAAAACAAATGAACGATTCTCTCTTCAGAAGAGGCCAAAACTGAAGAGCTCTGAAAATTGCACGGAGTTCCAAAATATTGATCGGTAATCTCACCTCCTGAGATTCCCAAACTCCTTGTGCCGTCAGAGATCCCCACACAGCTCCCCAACCTGTGAGACTTGCATCTGTTGAAATTACAGTCCAGGTCGGAAGAACAAAAGAAGCCCCCTGAATTAAACGATGGTGATTTGTCCACCACGTTAGAGAGTGTCGAACAATCGGTTTTAAAGATATTAATTGAGATATCTTCGTGTAATCCCTGCACCATTGGTTCAGCATACAGGGCTGAAGAGGTCGCATGTGAAAACGAGCAAAGGGGATCGCGTCCGATGCAGCAGTCATAAGACCTAGAATTTCCATGCATAAGGCTACCGAAGGGAATGATTGTGACTGAAGGTTTCGACAAGCTGTAATCAATTTTAGACGTCTCTTGTCTGTTAAAGACAGAGTCATGGACACTGAATCTATCTGGAAACCCAGAAAGGTTACCCTTGTTTGAGGAATCAAAGAACTTTTTGGTAAATTGATCCTCCAACCATGATCTTGAAGAAACAACACAAGTCGATTCGTATGAGACTCTGCTAAATGAAAAGACGGAGCAAGTACCAAGATATCGTCCAAATAAGGAAATACCACAATACCCTGTTCTCTGATTACAGACAGAAGGGCACCGAGAATCTTTGTGAAAATTCTTGGAGCTGTAGCAAGGCCAAACGGTAGAGCCACAAATTGGTAATGCTTGTCTAGAAAAGAGAATCTCAGGAACTGATAATGATCTGGATGAATCGGAATATGCAGATATGCATCCTGTAAATCTATTGTGGACATATAATTCCCTTGCTGAACAAAAGGCAATATAGTCCTTACAGTTACCATCTTGAACGTTGGTATCCTTACATAACGATTCAATAATTTTAGATCCAGAACTGGTCTGAAGGAATTCTCCTTCTTTGGTACAATGAAGAGATTTGAATAAAACCCCATCCCCTGTTCCGGAACTGGAACTGACATAATTACTCCAGCCAACTCTAGATCTGAAACACAATTCAGAAATGCTTGAGCTTTCACTGGATTTACTGGGACATGGGAAAGAAAAAATCTCTTTGCAGGAGGTCTCATCTTGAAACCAATTCTGTACCCTTCTGAAACAATGTTCTGAATCCAAAGATTGTGAACAGAATTGATCCAAATTTCTTTGAAAAAACGTAACCTGCCCCCTACCAGCTGAACTGGAATGAGGGCCGTACCTTCATGTGAACTTAGAAGCAGGCTTTGCCTTTCTAGCAGGCTTGGATTTATTCCAGACTGGAGATGGTTTCCAAACTGAAACTGCTCCTGAGGACGAAGGATCAGGCTTTTGTTCTTTGTTGAAACGAAAGGAACGAAAACGATTGTTAGCCCTGTTTTTACCTTTAGACTTTTTATCCTGTGGTAAAAAAGTTCCTTTCCCACCAGTAACAGTTGAAATAATAGAATCCAACTGAGAACCAAATAATTTGTTTCCCTGGAAAGAAATGGAAAGTAGAGTTGATTTAGAAGCCATATCAGCATTCCAAGTCTTAAGCCATAAAGCTCTTCTGGCTAAGATAGCCAGAGACATAAATCTAACATCAACTCTAATAATATCAAAAATGGCATCACAGATGAAATTATTAGCATGCTGGAGAAGAATAATAATATCATGAGAATCACGATTTGTTACTTGTTGCGCTAGAGTTTCCAACCAAAAAGTTGAAGCTGCAGCAACATCAGCCAATGATATAGCAGGTCTAAGAAGATTACCTGAACATAGATAAGCTTTTCTTAGAAAAGATTCAATTTTTCTATCTAAAGGATCCTTAAACGAGGTACCATCTGACGTAGGAATGGTAGTACGTTTAGCAAGGGTAGAAATAGCCCCATCAACTTTAGGGATTTTGTCCCAAAATTCTAACCTGTCAGGCGGAACAGGATATAATTGCTTAAAACGTTTAGAAGGAGTAAATGAATTACCCAATTTATCCCATTCCTTAGCAATTACTGCAGAAATAGCATTAGGAACAGGAAAGACTTCTGGAATAACCGCTGGAGCTTTAAAAACCTTATCCAAACGTATAGAATTAGTATCAAGAGGACTAGAATCCTCTATTTCTAAAGCAATTAGTACTTCTTTAAGTAAAGAGCGAATAAATTCCATCTTAAATAAATATGAAGATTTATCAGCATCAATCTCTGAGACAGAATCCTCTGAACTAGAAGAGTCCAAAGAATCAGAATGATGGTGTTCATTTAAAAATTCATCTGTAGAGAGAGAAGATTTAAAAGACTTTTTACGTTTACTAGAAGGAGAAATAACAGACAAAGCCTTCTTTATGGATTCAGAAACAAAATCTCTTATGTTATCAGGAACATTCTGCACCTTAGATGTTGAGGGAACTGCAACAGGCAATGGTACATCACTAAAGGAAATATTATCTGCTTTAACAAGTTTGTCATGACAATTATTACAAACAACAGCTGGAGAAATAGCTACCAAAAGTTTACAGCAGATACACTTAGCTTTGGTAGATCCAGCAGGCAGTGGTTTTCCTGTAGTATCTTCTGGCTCAGATGCAACGTGAGACATCTTGCAATATGTAAGAGAAAAAACAACATATAAAGCAAAATAAATCAAATTCCTTATAAGACAGTTTCAGGAATGGGAAAAAAATGCCAAACATCAAGCTTCTAGCAACCAGAAGCAAATGAAAATGAGACTGAAATAATGTGGAGACAAAAGCGACGCCCATATTTTTTGGCGCCAAATAAGACGCCCACATTATTTGGCGCCTAAATGCTTTTGGCGCCAAAAATGACGCCACATCCGGAACGCCGACATTTTTGGCGCAAAATAACGTCAAAAAATTACGCAACTTCCGGCGACACGTATGACGCCGGAAACGGAAATGAATTTTTGCGCCAAAAAAATCCGCGCCAAAAATGACGCAATAAAATGAAGCATTTTCAGCCCCCGCGAGCCTAACAGCCCCCAGGGAAAAAAGTCAAATTTTTGAGGTAAGACAAAATATGATAATTTAAAGCATAATCCCAAATATGAAACTGACTGTCTGGAAATAAGGAAAGTTGAACATTCTGAGTCAAGGCAAATAAATGTTTGAATACATATATTTAGAACTTTATAAATAAAGTGCCCAACCATAGCTTAGAGTGTCACAGAAAATAAGACTTACTTACCCCAGGACACTCATCTACATGTTTGTAGAAAGCCAAACCAGTACTGAAACGAGAATCAGTAGAGGAAATGGAAAATATAAGAGTATATCGTCGATCTGAAAAGGGAGGTAAGAGATGAATCTCTACGACCGATAACAGAGAACCTTATGAAATAGACCCCGTAGAAGGAGATCACTGCATTCAATAGGCAATACTCTCCTCACATCCCTCTGACATTCACTGCACGCTGAGAGGAAAACCGGGCTCCAACTTGCTGCGGAGCGCATATCAACGTAGAATCTAGCACAAACTTACTTCACCACCTCCCTTGGAGGCAAAGTTTGTAAAACTGATTTGTGGGTGTGGTGAGGGGTGTATTTGTAGGCATTTTGAGGTTTGGGAAACTTTGCCCCTCCTGGTAGGAATGTATATTCCATACGTCACTAGCTCATGGACTCTTGTTAATTACATGAAAGAAATATTTATTTTGACGTCAAATCCTGTGAGTGCAGATTTTTTTGGTTATTGCTTAATATACACATATATACATACAGTATATATATATATATATATATATATATATACACACACACATATATATATATATATATATATATATATATATATATATATATATATATAACATAATTTATGTAAGAACTTACCTGATAAATTCCTTTCTTTCATATTAGCAAGAGTCCATGAGCTAGTGACGTATGGGATATACATTCCTACCAGGAGGGGCAAAGTTTCCCAAACCTTAAAATGCCTATAAATACACCCCTCACCACACCCACAATTCAGTTTAACAAATAGCCAATAAGTGGGGTGAAAAAGGAGCGAAAGCATAAAAAAATAAGGAATTGGAATAATTGTGCTTTATACAAAAAAATAATAACCACCACAAAAAAAGGGTGGGTCTCATGGACTCTTGCTAATATGAAAGAAAGGAATTTATCAGGTAAGTTCTTAGATAAATTACATTTTCTTTCATGTAATTAGCAAGAATCCATGAGCTAGTGACGTATGGGATAGCAGATACCCAAGATGTGGAACTTCCACGCAAGAGTCACTAGAGAGGGAGGGATAAAATAAAGACAGCCAATTCCGCTGAAAAAAATAATCCACAACCCAAATCAAAAGTTTTAATCTGATAATGAAAAAAACTGAAATTATAAGCAGACGAATCAAACAGAGACAGCTGCCTGAAGTACTTTTCTACCAAAAACTGAAGAAAACACATCAAAATGGTAGAATTTAGTAAAAGTATGCAAAAAAGACCAAGTTGCTGCTTTGCAAATCTGATCAACAGAAGCTTCATTCCTAAAAGCCCAGGAAGTAGAGACTGACCTAGTAGAATGAGCCGTAATTCTTTGAGGCGGGGACTTACCCGACTCCACATAAGCATGATGAATCAAAGACTTTAACCAAGACGCCAAAAAAATGGCAGAATCCTTCTGACCTTTCCTGGAACCAGAAAAGATAACAAATAGACTAGAAGTCTTTCTAAAATCTTTAGTAGCTTCAACATAATATTTTAAAGCTCTAACTACATCCAAAGAATGTAACGACCTTTCCTTAGAATTCTTAGGATTAGGACATAATGAAGGGACAACAATTTCTCTACTAATCTTGCTAGAATTCACAACCTTAGGCAAAAATTTAAATGAAGTCCGCAACACCGCCTTATCCTGATGAAAAATCAGAAAAGGAGATTCACAAGAAAGAGCAGATAACTCAGAAACTCTTCTAGCAGAAGAGATAGCTAAAAGGAACAATACTTTCCAGGAAAGTAATTTAATGTCCAGAGAATGCATAGGCTCAAACGGAGGAGCCTGTAAAGCTGACAAAACCAAATTAAGACTCCAAGGAGGAGAGATTGGCTTAATGACAGGTTTGATACGTACCAAAGCCTGTACAAAACAACGAATATCAGGAAGATGAGCAATCTTTCTGTGAAAAAGAACAGAAAGAGCAGATATTTGTCCTTTCAAGGAATTTGCAGACAAACCTTTATCCAAACCATCCTGAAGAAATTGTAAAATTCTAGGAATTCTGAAAGAATGCCAGGAAAATTTATAAGAAGAACACCAAGAGATGTAAGTCTTCCAAACCCGATAATAAATCCTTGTAGAGACAGATTTTCGAGCCTGTAACATAGTATTAATCACTGAGTCAGAGAAACCTCTATGACTAAGAATTACGCGTTCAATTTCCATACCTTCAAATTTAATGATTTGAGATCCTGATGGAAAAAAGGACCTTGAGATAGAAGGTCTGGCCTTAACGGAAGTGTCCAAGGTTGGCATCTGGCCATCCGAACGAGATCCCCAAATGAAAATTTTTCAAGGTAAGAAAAAATAATTAAATGCATTATCCCAATAATGAAACTGACAGTCTGAAAATAAGGAATACCGTTTATCCTGAATCAAGGCAAATATAAGTTTATAGACATATATTTAGAACTTTACATATAAAGTGCCCAACCATAGCTTAGAGTGTCGCAAAAAATAAGACATACTTACCCCAGGACACTCCTCTACATAAATCAGATAGCCAAACCAGTACTGAAACGAGAATCAGTAGAGGTAATGGTATATAAGAGTATATCGTCGATCTGAAAAGGGAGGTAGGAGAAGAAATCTCTACGACCGATAACAGAGAGCCTATGAAAAAGATCCCCTAGAGGTAGACCATTGTTCTCGAATAGGCAATACTCTCTTCACATCCCTCTGACATTCGCTGCACTCTGAGAGGAAAACCGGGCTTCAACCTGTTGCGAAGCGCATATCAACGTAGAATCTAAGCACAAACTTACTTCACCACCTCCACGGGAGGCAAAGTTTGTAAAACTGAATTGTGGGTGTGGTGAGGGGTGTATTTATAGGCATTTTAAGGTTTGGGAAACTTTGCCCCTCCTGGTAGGAATGTATATCCCATACGTCACTAGCTCATGGAATCTTGCTAATTACATGAAAGAAATATATATATATATATATATATATATATATACATATATATACATATATATATATATATATATACTAGGGTTGCACCGATACCGATACTAGTATCGGTATCGGTACCGATACCAAGTACTTGCATGAGTACTTGTACTCGTGCAAATGCACCGATACTTAAACCGATACCTCCACTTACTACCCATATGCTATCTTGTGGTGTTTTTTTTCAAACTGCATGTTCCCATTTCATTTAAAGCTGGAGTGGAGACTAAACTAAAAATTGTTTACTACTTTTCTGCCAAATACAAATTGCTCTTATTTGTATTATTGTAGGAGAGATCACTGTACTGCGTTCAAACAAACCCCTGAAGTACTGGGCAGTTAATAAACTGAGATTTCCAGCTCTGGCTAAAATGGCCCAAAAATATCTTTCTGCCCCATGCAGTAGTGTGGAAAGTTGAACCTCCTTACTGATAGATAAAACAGACTTATAGCTGAACATGCAGAGATGCTTCTGTTCTGTTCCTTAAAAAGAACTTGTCACTAACTTTTGAAAAATTATTCTAATTGCTAGATTGCCTTTTATACTGCTAGTTCTCATCTTGCACAATTATGTTCAAAACATACTGTACTCTGAGGAACATCTTAGCTTATATAATTGCAGGAAGAGAACTCATAGGAAAAACTAAGTTAATCCCAATGAACACTCATCCTGCAATTATAGGACTAGATTTAGATTACATTTGATTGGTAAGCTATACCAATGCTCTGTTCACATTTACAACTCCATAGCCTTTAATGGAGTAGGACGTGTAATGAGAGCATTGGTAAAGCTTACCAGTCAAATGTAATCTAGCCCATAGTGTTGTTCACCATGATTAAACAGTATTCTGTTCTATTTTTACTGTATGGCACTTTCGGTTGGTTGCAATTTTATATTTGTTATTTATTGTTGTTAATATATTTTATTGTAATATTTTTATTTCTTAACATGTTCTTTGAACTTTGTGACAAATAAAACCTGTTTTATTATTTCATAATGTCTTTTGAGCTACAGTCCATAATTATAAAGAAGGAATCTTAAATAATTAGTCTGTGTTGTGCTTGGTAAACTGTCACATAACATAAAAAAAAAAGTATCAGTAATTGGTATCGGCGAGTATTTGAAAACAAGTATCGGTACTTGTACTCGGTCTTAAAAAAATGGTATCGGTGCAACCCTTATATATATATATATATATATATATATATATATATATATATATATATATATATACCTGTATATATATATATATATATATACATATATATATATATATATATATATACACATATATATATATATATACATACATACATACATACAGGTGAAACTCGAAACATTAGAATATCATGCAAAAGTTCATTTATTTCACTAATGCAGGTGAAACTAATATATGAGATAGACTCATTACATGCAAAGCAAGATAGTTCAAACCGTGATTTGTCATAATTGTGATGATTATGGCTTACAGCTCATGAAAACCCCAAATCCACAATCTCAAATTTGAATATTATGAAAAGGTACAATATTCTAGGCTCAAAGTGTCCCACTCTAATCAGCTAATTAAGCCATAACACCTGCAAAGGGTTCCTGAGCCTTTAAATGGTCTCAGTCTGGTTCAGTAGGAATCACAATCATGGGAAAGACTGCTGATCTGACAGTTGTGCAGAAAACCATCATTGACACCCTCCATAAGGAGGGAAAGCCTCAAAAGGTAATTGCAAAAGAATTTAGATGTTCCCAAAGTGCTGTATCAAAGCACATTAATAGAAAGTTATGTGTAAGGGAAAAGTGTGGAAGAAAAAGGTGCACAAGCAGCAGGGATGACCGCAGCCTGGAGAGGATTGTCAGGAAAAGGCCATTCAAGAGTGTTGGGGACTTTCACAAGGAGTGGACTGAGGCTGGAGTCAGTGCATCAAGAGTCACCACACACAGACGGATCCTGGACATGGGCTTCAAATGTCGTATTCCTCTTGTCAAGCCACTCCTGAACAACAAACAACATCAGAAGCGTCTTACCTGGGCTAAAGAAAAACAGACCTGGTCTGTTGCTCAGTGGTCCAAAGTCCTCTTTTCTGATGAGAACAAATTTTGCATCTCATTTGGAAACCAAGGACCCAGAGTATGAAGGAAGAATGGAAAGGCACACAATGCAAGATGCTTGAAGTCCAGTGTGAAGTTTCCACAGTCTGTGTTGATTTGGGGAGCCATGTCATCTGCTGGTGTTGGTCCACTGAGCTTCATTAAGTCCAGGGTCAACATAGCCATCTACCAGGAGATTTTGGAGCACTTCATGCTTCCTTCTGCAGACAAGCTCTATGGGGATGCAGACTTCATTTTCCAGCAGGACTTGGCACCTGCCCACACTGCCAAAAGCACCAAAATCTGGTTCAATGACCGTAAGATTACTGTGCTTGATTGGCCAGCAAACTCGCCTGACCTGAACCCCATAGAGAATCTATGGGGCATTGACAAGAGAAAGATGAGAGACATGAGACCAAACAATGCAGAAGAGCTGAAGGCCGCTATTGTAGCATCCTGGTCTTCCATAACACCACAGCAGTGCCACAGGCTGATAGCTTCCATGCCATGCCGCATTGAGGCAGTAATTGCTGCAAAAGGGGCCCAAACCAAGTACATACAGTATGCATGCTTATACTTTTCAGAGGTCCGATATTGTTCTATGTACAATCCTTGTGTTATTGATTGCTTGTAATACAGTATTCTGTATTCTAATTTTCTGAGATTGTGGATTTGGGGTTTTCATGAGCTGTAAGCCATAATCATCACAATTATGACAAATCACGGCTTGAACTATCTTGCTTTGCATGTAATGTGTCTCTCTCATATATATTAGTATCACCTTTTAGGTTGCATTAGTGAAATAAATGAACTTTTGAACGATATTCTAATTTTTCGACTTTCACCTGTACATACACATATTTACATACATTATATATATATATATATATATATATATATATACACACACACACACATACATACAACACACAGAGAAAGTCCAGCACTCACTTACAAGCTCTCAGGTAAGATTAAAAGCAAAAATGGAAGGGTTAGTTACCGCATTTGGCCAAATAGGACAAGCCCAGGTACCACGACAAGGTCCCTTCCAAAAACCTGGGACCCTAAAACAGCCACACAATGCAAGCTCTCAATCCAACAAACTGGGAACAAGTGAATGGTACACAGGCTTATGTAATCACCCCAGACATATACAAAATATGGAAGGGGACTGCACTCTCAGACGGACCGGGTACACATCCCATTACCCTGCAACATGCTCAGCCCTGGGTGCTCACTGGAAGCTGTGCTGTCCCCAGAGTCACAGGCAGTTAACCCCAGACAGGTTTGGGTGCAAGAACCATAGGGAAAATTACAAAACAAATTAATACAACACACAAAGTAAAGCACTCCCTTACAAGCTCTCAGCTAAGATTAAAAGCAAAAATGGAAAGGTTTGTTACTGCATTTGGCCAAATGGGACAAGCCCAGGTACCATGGCAAGGTCCCTTCCAAAAACCTGGGACCCTAAAATCAGCCACACAATGCAAGCTCTCAATCCAACAAACTGGGAACAAGCCTGTGCCCCCTTCACTTGTTCCCAGTTTGTTGGATTGAGAGCTTGCATTGTGTATACACACACACACACACAGATATATACTTTTATATATATATATATATATATATATATATATATATATATATTTATATTTTTAGGCACATGGGATTGTTTTGCTAGTATAAGAATGCAAAAGATGGCGGCCGCTCATGCTGTTCAGCTCCTGTGGTGCAATTTCACAAGAAGAAAATTGGCCCCAGTAAGAGGCGAACGAAAAGAGCAGCAGCCTTCTTCCTCATTCGTGTGCTATTGAAACATCCAAATGCCCATATCTAATGTTTATTTTATTGTGACTGTCAATAAAATATTTTTTTTTTTTTTTAATTTGTTAAATACAAAAAGAGAACATTTAAAACTGTTTAACAGTATTTTTTTTTCTTTTTAAAAAGTTATACCTGTATAAAATGTTTTTTTGGTTTTAATACGTGTGTGGTATGCCACTATCCACCAATAGAATAGTGGTAGTTTTCTTAACAGCCTTTAAAGGCACAGTGTACACCAGATATATATCTAAAGATCCAGTAACATAGTAGATGAGGTTGAATAAAGACCGAAGTTCATCGAGTTCAACCTATACAAATCTAAAATATATACAAAAAGCTCCAGTTAAGCTTAAATAATCCCACTAAAAGGTGACCCATTTAAAACTAGCAATCATATCCATGAATTTTGTTTATAGACAGAAATGTATCCAAATAATTTTTAAATGTATCTAGGGTATTGGCATTCACTACCTCCTTTGGTAATGAGTTCCACACTTTTATTGCTCTTACAGTGAAAAAATATTTCCGTTGCAGGAGATTAAATCTCCTTTCCTCCAACCTTTAATTGTGACCTCTGGTCACAAATAATTTTCTTGGAATAAACAGAGCTTCTGCCATCTCTGTATATGGGCCTTGAATATATTTATATAAAGTAATCATGTCACCTCTTAAGCGCCTTTTTTCTAAAGAAAACAGACCCAGTTTGGCTAGCCTCTCCTCATAGGTTAAATTCTCCAATCCCCTTATTAGCTTTGTGGCCCTTCTCTGGACTTTTACTAGTTCTGCAATATCTTTTTTTTGCGATTGGTCCCCAGAACTGCACTCCATACTCAAGGTGAGGTCTTACCAGTGCTTTATATAGTGACAGAATTATGCTTTTCTCCCTTGACTCAATGCCTCTTTTAATACATGCTAGTATCTTATTAGCCTTTGAAGCTGCTGCCCTGCATTGTGCACCCATCTTTAGCTTGTTATCTATTACTACCCCCAAATCCCTTTCCTCCTGTGTTTGGCTAAGTCTTGTCCCATTTAAATAATACGTTGCCTGCTTATTTTTACTTCCAAAATGTAGAACCTTGCATTTTCCCGTATTAAATCTCATTTTCCATTTACCTGCCCATACTTCTAATTTTTGCAGGTCCCTTTGTAACGAAAGTTCATCCTGCTCTGACCTAATAACCTTACTTAACTTTGTATCATCTGCAAAAATAGAGATGTTGCTATTTAATCCTAGCTCCAAGTCATTTATAAAAATATTAAAAAGAATAGGGCCTAGCACTGATCACCTTTGTCCAATCTGAGTATGATCCATTTACTACTACTCGTTGCTCCCTATCTTTTATCCAGTTATTTATCCACAAACTAACATTTTCAGCTATTCCCAGTCTCCTAATTTTGTGAATTAATCTCTCATTTGGCACTGTATCAAACGCCTTTGCAAAATCTAAGTATATAACATCAACTGATTCCCCTTTATCTATATTTTTACTCACTTCCTCATAGAATCTAATTAGATTAGTTTGACATGATCTATTTCTCCTAAAACCATGTTGATTAGAACTCCCTTCAAATATCTTCCCCATTATTGATGTCAGACTAACTGGTCTATAGCTTCCTGGATCATCCCTACTTCCCTTTTTGAAGAGTGGCACCACATCAGCTTTACGCCAATCCTGGGGTACCATGCCTGAGGATAATGAGTCTTGAAAAATTAAGAGTAGAGGTTTGTCTATAACAGTGCTAAGTTCCCTTAACACCCTTGGGTGTATTCCATCTGGGCCAGGAGTTTTATTTCCCTTAATATTATCCAATTTGTTTCAGATATCCTCTCTCTATATATATAAACCAATTAATGGTATGGGCTGGCATGTTCTATTTTGTTCCAAAGTATCATCCAATGGTTCCTCTCTTGTGTATACTGAAGAAAAAAACTGGTTTAGTATCTCAGCCTTCTCCCTGTCACTGTTAATCATGCTGCCCTCCCCACATTTTAATGTACCTATATTGTCTTTCTTAGATTTTTTGCTATTTATGTACTTAAAGAACTTTTTAGGGTTAGACTTAGAATCCTTTGCAATTAATTTTTCATTTTCAATTTTGGCTAATTTGATTGCTTTTTTGCATGCTTTGTTACATTCCTTATAAATATGGAATTTTGAGTCTGTACTATTTTCTTTGAATAATTTAAATGCCCTGCGTTTTTTCATAATTTCTCTTAACACATTTATATTCAGCCACATTGGCTTGGATTTTTTATTTTTATAACCATATGGTATTTGTTGATATGTATATTTATTTAACAAAGTTTTAAATGTTATCCATTTATCCTCTGTATTTTTATTAGAGAATACTTTGTCCCAATTTATGTTATTTAATGATTTCCTTAAATCGTTGAATTTTGCTTTCTTAAAATTAAAAGTCTTGGTTAAACCTTTAAGACACTGCTTATGAAAAGAAATTTCAAATGTGACCATGTTATGATCACTGTTACCCAAATGTTCTTTGACTTCTATGTTTGATATTATATCTGTATTATTTGATAGCACTAAATCCAATATAGCGTTACTCCTAGTTGGCTCCTCTATTAAATGTTATCCCTGAGAACATTTATAAATCTATCCCCCACTTAGCTAAATTACTAGTTTCATTGGCCCAGTTTATATCAGGGTAGTTAAAATCTCCCATAATTACAGCACTGTTATTAGCAGCCTTACCTATTTGTATTAGTAGTTGAGTTTCATCCAAGTCACTAATGTTGGGGGGCTTGTAGCATGTTCCTAGAAATATTTTTCTAGGATTTTTCCCCCCACTCTTTATTTCCACCCACAGGGTCTCTACATTGTCACCTGTATCAGAAATATCTTCCCTTATTGTAGGTTTAAGGTTAGGTTTAATATACATGCAGATTCCTCCACCCCTTTTCTTATTTCTGTCCCTCCTAAATAAAGTATACCCCTTTAAGTTAACTGCCCAGTCATGTGAATCATCCCACCAAGTTTCAGTTATACTGATAACATCATAGTCCTCTTCTGCAACTAAGAGCGTCAGCTCCCCCATTTTACCCGTCATGCTTCTTGCATTTGTTGTCATACATTTAATTTTCATGTGCTTTCTGCTGATACTTGGTGTGCTTTCCTCCATAATATCTAATGTGACATTTCTTAAGTCATCCCTTCCTTGAGATATTAAAGGACTGACAGATTCACAGACTGATCTCTATATTATATTGTGCCTAGTTTAAAAGGTTCTCTAAAAAATCTTTTAAAACTTACTTAGAAGCTCTCAGTTTAGCGCTATTCATGAGTTTAGGCTGGGACACCCAGGAAAGTGGCTGAGAAAGCAGGTAGAGCAGACACTTCCTGCCTCCCCTGAACATGAAAAAAACACTCCCAGATGGGCTATATAAATGGATCATCTACAAAACGTGTATGCAAAGAAAATCTAGTGTACAATGTCCCTTTAAGCTTGTAGCCCACAGGCCATCATTGAATAAACATACACTTTCTACTAAATTAAAATAAGCATCTTGAACTGTATTACACAATAATTATTTTTAAGAGGATATAAAAAATGTTAAAAAATGTTACACAGATAGGGAGCGCCAAAAGGGGTTAAAATGATTACAAAAACATGTAAATCATGTAAATAAAATGTAAACAATTTATTGTCTAAAATAAGTAACAATAGGGTACCCCAATGCAAAAATTAAGATTACAAAAATGGAATTTATGCTTACCTGATAAATGTATTTCTTTCCGGATATGGTAAGTCCACGGAATCATCAATTACTAGTGGGAATATCACTCCTGACCAGCAGGAGGAGGCAAAGAGCACTACAGCAATGCTGCTATAAATGTCACTTCCCTTACCCATAATCCTCAGTCAATCGGCCGAAGGAAAAATGGAAAAAGAATATAACACAAAAGTGTAGAGGTGCCTGAGGTTTTAGAAAAATAACTATCTTAAATAAAGGGTGGGCCGTGGACTCACCATATCCGGAAAGAAACAAATTTATCAGGTAAGCATAATGTTTTCTTTCTTAATATAGAGTCCACGGAATCATCAATTACTAGTGGGAATCAATACCCAAGCTAGAGGACACAGATGATAAGGGAGGGACAAGAGAGGTAGAACTAAACAGAAGGCACCACTGCCTGAAGAACCCTTCTCCCAAAAGAAGCCTCAGCCGAGGCAAAAGTATCAAATTTATAAAACTTTGAAAAAGTATGCAAAGAGGACCAAGTTGCTGCCTTGCAAATCTGTTCCACAGAAGCTTCATTTTTAAATGCGCAGGAAGAAGAAACAGCTCTTGTGGAATGAGCAGTGATTCTCTCAGGAGGGTCCTGTACAGGCCAAACAAATAATATTCCTTAAAAATCTGTTAAAATCTGACAGCGCTCAACCTTGTGTCTGTAGCTCCTAGTATTGTGGGTACCAGCGCCCCCAAAAAGGTGAATGTAGTGCTAAAAATAAATACACAGAGCGCCTCCTAAAAGGCTAAGACACTAGTAGTGACAAGATTATTTAAATAAAAAATATATTGAAATTCTATAGGGGTATATAAAATATTTTATAAGCTACTTATAGCTAAAATATACAAACAAGATACAAAAGTGGATCCACTTAAAATTAACAATAAAATATACATATATCTATATAAAAAACAATACAATTGTGGTTAAAAACCACAACAATATACAATCTTAATCACAAGATAAATTACAATAAAACAGCTGTTGATGGTTGGATAAAAAATAAATATAAAAACATCAATTTACTGAGTAGGTGTCCATAAATATGTAGGTCCCAAACTTTAAATTCTTTCCAGAGAGTGAATGTCCAATATGAAGATTCTATTTTAAAACAGTTATCCTTATATATCCCTCGATAAACGGTGAAATGATGAAGTGTGTAAAAAAGAAAAACGTAGTGGTTTTCAAATCATATTTCAAAAATTATTGTGAATATCCAAAAAATCCTGAAAAGATGATGTGATGAAGTGGGCATGAATAATCAAAAATGTGTGTACACAAAAATGAAAAAAGAAAAAATGTAAAAAAATAATCCAAATGAATATTTAGGATGTGTTAAAGTGAATAACACACTTATAAAGTGACCCTTATGTGAATACAAGATGTGAAGAGATGCTCCTAAAAAGTTATTCCTGTGTGTAAACGATGAAAAAATACAGAAATGGATCCTATGTCTCAGGGATCAATTCATTCAAAGATATACCTGTAATAAAACAAATATAACATAGTGCAAAACTGCTATTCAAACTTAGTCAGTAATTGAAAAGAAGCTTACCATATATGTCAACGCGTTTCGGCCCTAAGAACTGGGCCTTTATCAAGACTCTTGATAAAGGCCCAGTTCTTAGGGCCGAAACGCGTTGACATATATGGTAAGCTTCTTTTCAATTACTGACTAAGTTTGAATAGCAGTTTTGCACTATGTTATATTTGTTTTATTACAGGTATATCTTTGAATGAATTGATCCCTGAGACATAGGATCCATTTCTGTATTTTTTCATCGTTTACACACAGGAATAACTTTTTAGGAGCATCTCTTCACATCTTGTATTCACATAAGGGTCACTTTATAAGTGTGTTATTCACTTTAACACATCCTAAATATTCATTTGGATTATTTTTTTACATTTTTTCCTTTTCCTTTTTTCATTTTTGTGTACACACATTTTTGATTATTCACGCCCACTTCATCACATCATCTTTTCAGGATTTTTTGGATATTCACAATAATTTTTGAAATTTGATTTGAAAAACACTACGTTTTTCTTTTTTACACACTTCATCATTTTACAGTTTATCGAGGGATATATAAGGATAACTGTTTTAAAATAGAATCTTCATATTGGACATTCACTCTCTGGAAAGAATTTAAAGTTTGGGACCTACATATTTATGGACACCTACTCAGTAAATTGATGTTTTTATATTTATTTTTTATCCAACCATCAACAGCTGTTTTATTGTAATTTATTTTGTGATTAAGATTGTATATTGTTGTGGTTTTTAACCACAATTATATTGTTTTTTATATAGATATATGTATATTTTATTGTTAATTTTAAGTGGATCCACTTTTGTATCTTGTTTGTATATTTTAGCTATAAGTAGCTTATAAAATATTTTATATACCCCTATAGAATTTCAATATATTTTTTATTTAAATAATCTTGTCACTACTAGTGTCTTAGCCTTTTAGGAGGCGCTCTGTGTATTTATTTTTAGCAAATAATATTCCTTAGCCAAAGAGAAAGAGAAGTAGCCATAGCTTTCTGACCCTTGCGCTTCCCAGAAAAACAAACAAACAAAGCAGAAGACTTATGAAAGTCCTTAGTCGCCTGAAGATAAAACTTCAAAGCACCATCTAAGTTGTGCAACAAACGCTCCTTAGGAGAAGGAGGATTAGGACACAAAGAAGCAACCACAATCTCCTGATTAATATTCTTGTTTGAAACAACCTTAGGTAGGAAACCTAATTTAGTACGTAGAACCACCTTATCAGAATGAAAAATAAGATAAGGAGAATCAAACTGCAGAGCCGAGAGTTCTGAAACTCTCCGAGCAGAAGAAATAGCAACAAGAAACAAAACTTTCCAAAATAACATCTTAATATCTAAGGAATGCATAGGTTCAAAGGGAGCCCGCTGTAAAACTCTAAGAACAAGGTTAAGACTCCAGGGAGGAGTAACGGGCTTAAAGCGACAGTCAAGTCCAAAATAAAACTTTCATGATTCAAATAGGACATGTCATTTTAAACAACTTTCCAATTTACTTTTATCACCAATTTTGCTTTGTTCCCTTGATATTCTTAGTTGAAAGCTAAACCTAGGAGGTTCATATGCTAATTTCTTAGAACTTGAAGGCTGCTTCTAATCTAAATGCATTTTGATAGTTTTTCACCACTAGAGGGCATTAGGTAATGTGTTTCATATAGATCAGGGGTCAGCAACCTTGGGCCCCCAGATGTTTTGGAACTACATTTCCAATGATGCTCAGACAGTCTAAAGAGTGTCTGAGCATCATGGGAAATGTAGTTCCAAAACATCTGGAGGCCCAAGGTTGCTGAATCATGATATAGATAACATTGAGCTCATGCACGTGAATTTACCATGGAGTCGGCCAGTGATGTGCCGTCATAGGAGGCAGGTGAGGCAGCGCCTCACCTGTCCTATATGTGTATAATCTTTTTTTATAGGTTTTATTAAAAAAATAAAAAATTAAAGTTGATAAAAAAATAATAATATTTTTTTGTACCTCAAGGTACCAACCCAACCCCCACCCCCCCTGTCCTCCGCCTCCACCATGTAGTGCATTGATGCGATCCATATTGCGCAATGAGGAGGCTGTGAGGCATTCAGCTGCCCCTCCATTACGCAACATAGATCATGTTTTCTTGTTTGTATGAGCTGCGAGAGCTAGCGCCACCCAGCGGTGCTGCTCCACGCGGCCCATACGCTCCCAGTAGAGGCTTCTCTCCAAATCGCCTCGGGTGAGTGACGGGTCCTGGGAGCCAATCAGGTCTCAGTGACATCACATCGACTCGTCACAAGTGGAGGTTAGGAGGTGGAACTGCTGGCGGCCTTGCGCGGCGGGAAGTTAGAAGAAGACGGTGAAGCTGCTGAGAAGAAGGAAGGACCTGCCCTGAACTCTGGACATTTGCTGCCCAGTTCTTTTGCCACACTGGAAGAAGACGCCGGCCGGTAAGTAAATGCTTTTGATTGCAGCAGCCAAGTATGTGTGAGTAGTAACTAATCAGAGACTGTTAGTCAGTGAAAGACACCACCCGGCAACGGCAGCAGAGCAGAGGACAGTGAGTGATTGACGGTCACTGATTCAGTGCAACCAAACAGAACAGATTGAAAAGTTTAATTTATCGAGGTGAGCTAACTCTGAGCCCAGTAGGTAGGACAGGACAGACAGTGACTGAGTGACAGTGAGTCAGTGTCACAAATTAACCACTGGCGTGGCAGTCCATGAGTGCAGTGCACTGTGCAAATGTGCAATTAATTTAATTTTCAATTTAATTTCCCTAAGTCTTAGGGAAATTAAATTGAAAATTAAATTAATATAATAGACTATGGCATTCATTGGTCAGGTGGTCACAGTGTAGACAGTCAGTGACACTCAGGGACTTGATAGATAAATTACATACTGGTCTGTGTCTAATTCAGATTCATTTCCTGGTTCATGCTGCTGCTGACACACGCTTCTGTGATACAGAGGGCATTTAACTGTATGTAAAATACTTATGCACACCCTGCCCTGTGGATATTACAGATTCACACTTTACTGTTTCTTTAATGTGAATTTACACCCTGCACAATTCTCTTGTGCATTGGATATCTTACCCACAATTCTCTTGTGCATTGGAAACATTGTATATTAAGAATTTCTGGGGAAAAGCAAGCGGGGATACTTGCCTAGATGTACTAATTTCCTATGCAAATATTTACATTGATTTAATTTTGAGACATGGAGGATTTTAATTTCAGTTTTTTATCTCCCCCCATAATTTTTATATATATATATATATATATATATATATATATATATATATATATATATATATATATATATATATACATACACACACACGTTTGTTTCTTGGATGTTTCATAGCGAGTGCCTCACCAGCCTCTGACCTCACCGCACGTCACTGGAGTCGGCTATGATTGGCTAAAATGCAAGTCTGTTAAAAGAACTGAAATAAGGGGGCAGTCTGCTGAGGCTTAGATACAAGCTAATTACAGAGGTAAAACGTGTATAATTATAACTGCGTTGGTTATGCAAAACTGGGGAATAAGTAATTAAAGGATTATCTATATTTTAAAACAACAAAAATTCTGGTGTTGACTGTCCCTTTAAACACAGGTCTGATCCTAACCAAGGCCTGACAAAAAGATTGCACGTCTGGTGCATCCACCAAACGCTTATATAATAAAATAGACAACGCAGAAATCTGACCTTTCAGAGTACAAGCTGACAAACCCTTCTCCAGACCCTCCTGGAGAAAAGACAAAATCCTAGGAATCCAAACTCTACTCCAAGAGTAGCCTCTGGATTCACACCAATACAGATATTTACACCATATCTTATAGTAAATCTTACTTGTCACAGGCTTACGAGCTTGAATCGTGGTCTCAATGAATGACTCTGAAAACCCACGCTTAGATAAATTCAAGTGTTCAAACTACAAGCAGTCAGCTTCAGAGAAACAAGATTTGGATGAAGAAAAGGACCCTCTAAAATAGAAGGTCCTTCCTCAGAGGGAGTCTCCACGGAGGTAGAGACGACATTTCCACTAGATCTGCATACCAGATCCTGCAAGGCGACGCCGGCACTATGAGAATCACAGACGCCCTCTCCAGCTTGATCCGAGCAATGACTCGTGGAAGGAGAGCGAATGGAGGAAACAGGTATGCTAGACTGAAATTCCAAGGGACCGCCAGATTATCTATCAAGAAAGCCTGTGGATCCCTTGACCTCGAGCCATACCTCAGAAGCTTGCCATTCTGCCGAGAAGCCATGAGATCCAGTTCTGGCTGCCCACAATTGAGGATTAAACTGGAAAATACTTCCGGATGGAGTTCCCACTCCCCCGGATGAAAGGTCTGTCGGCTCAGAAAATCCGCCTCCCAATTGTCCACTCCTGGGATGTGGATCGCAGAAAGACAACAGTTGTGAGACCCCGCCAACTGGATTATCCGGGCCACCTCTGTCATGGCCAAGGAACTCTGAGCTCCCCCCTGGTGGTTGATGTACGCCACCAATGTTATGTTGTCTGACTGGAACCTGATAAACCGGGCTAAGGCTAAATGAGGCCAGGCCAGTAGAGCATTGAAAATCGCTCTCGGTTCTAGAATGTTTATAGGGAGAACTGACTCCTCCCGAGTCCAAAGACCCTGAGTCTTCAATAACCCCCAAATTGCTCCCCCAACCTAGAAGGCTGGCTTCCATGGTCACGATCACCCAGGAAGGTCTGCAAAAGCAAGTTCCCTGGGAGAGGTGTTCCTGAGACAACCACCACAGAAAAGAGTGCCTTGTCGTCTGATCCAGAACTATTTGCGGAGACAGATTTGCATAGTCCCCATTCCATTGCCTTAAAATGCATAACTGAAGAGGTCTGAGATGGAACCCAGCAAACGGAATGATGTCCATAGAAGCTACCATCAGATCAATTACCTCCATACATAGAGCCACTGACGGCCGAGGAGAGGACTGAAGGACAAGACAAGAGCCGAAAATCTTTTTTTTCTGACCTCTGTCAAAAATATCTTAATTAGTAGGGAGTCTATTATGGTCCCTAAAAACACTACTCTTGTAGCTGGAATCAGAGAACTCTTTCCCAGAATTACCTTCTAACCGTGGGAGCGAAGAAAAGACAACAAGATCTCCGTATGAGAGTTTGCTTGTTGAAAAGACGGCGCCTGAACCAGAATGTTGTCCAGATAAGGCGCTACTGCAATGTCCTAAGACCGGATCACTGCCAAAAGAGCCCGCAGGACCTTTGAGAAAATTCTAGGAGCTGTGGCAAGGCCGAATGGAAGAGCCACAAACTGAAAATGATTGTCTAAGAAAGCAAACCTTAGAAACTTTTGATAATCCCGGTGAATGGGAACATGAAGGTACGCATCCTTTAAGTCTATGTTTGTCAAGAACTTACCCTCTTGAACCAAAGGAAGAATGGAACGTATAGTCTCCATCTTGAAGGACAGTACTGTGAGGAACTTGTTTAAATCCTTTAGGTCTAAAATAGGTCTGAAAGTCCCCTCTTTCTTGGGAACCACAAACAGATTTGAATAAAATCCCAGACCCTGTTCCTGTAAAGGAACTGGAACTATAACTCCCAGGGCAACAAGATCCTTGATACATTTTGAGAACGCCTCTCTCTTTATCTGGTCTACAGATAATCTTGAGAGAAGAAACCTGCTTCTGGGAGGAAACATCTTGAATTCTATCTTGTACCCCTAAGATACAATTTCCACGGCCCACAGGTCTGGGACATCTCCTATCCAAGCCTGAGCAAATTGAGAAAGCCCGCCCCCTACTAGAGCCGTTCCTGAATCGGGGGAAGACCATTCATGCTGACTTGGAGTCAGCCGCAGTTTTCTCAGACTGTTCCCCCTTGTTCCAAGACTCACCAGACTTACAGGAAGACTTGGGAAGTTCCTGCTTGGAAGAGGAAGCGGATGGTTTACCTCTAAAGTTACGAAAGGAACGAAAATTACTCTGACGCACTTTCTGCTTATACTTCTTATCCTGAGGAAAAAAAGATCCCTTTCCTCCTGTGATATATGAAATAATTTCAGCCAAACCAGGCCCAAACAAGGGCTTACCCTTGTAGGGAATAGCTAATAACTTAGAAGAAACATCCGCAGAACAGGATTTTAACCAAAGGGCATCCGAGCTAGAACCGCAAAACCAGACATTTTTGCTCCTAGTTTAATGACCTGTAAGGAAGCATCTGTAATAAAGGAATTGGCTAACTTAAGAGCCTAAATCCTGTCCTGGATCTCATCAAGAGTATCATCTGTCTGAATAGAATCAGACAAGGCTTCAAACCAATAAGCTGCAACGCTGGTAACAGTAGCAATACACACTGCAGGCTGCCATTGAAGACCTTGGTGAACATACATTTTCTTTAATAATGCCTCCAATTTCTTATCCATTGGATCTATAAAGGAACAACTATCCTCAATGGGAATAGTGGTTCTCTAAGCCAAAGTGGAAATAGCTCCTTCCACCTTAGGAACCATTTGCCACCACTCTTTAAAAGAGTCAGCTATAAGAAACATTTTCTTAAAAACAGGAGATGGAGAAAAAGGAATACCACGGCAGAAGAGATGGCCAAAAGGAACAGCACTTTCCAAGAAAGAAGTTTAATGTCCAAAGAATGCATAGGCTCAAACTGAGGAGCCTGTAAAGCCTTCAAAACCAAATTAAGACTTCAAGGAGGAGAAATTGATTTAATGACTGGTTTAATACGAACCAAAGCCTGTACAAAACAGTGAATATCAGGAAGTTTAGCAATCTTTCTGTGAAATAAAACAGAAAGAGCAGAGATTTTTCCCTTCAAGGAACTTGCAGACAAACCCTTATCCAAAACATCCTGAAGAAACTGTAAAATTCTAGGAATTCTAAAAAGAATGCAAGGAGAATTTATGAGAACACCACCATGAAATATAAGTCTTCCAAACTCGATAATAAATCTTCCTAGAAACCGATTTACGAGCCTGTAACATAGTATTAATCACTGAGTCAGAGAAACCTCTATGACTAAGCACTAGGCATTCAATTTCCATACCTTCAAATTTAATGATTTGAGATCCTGATGGAAAAATGGACCTTGAGACAGAAGGTCTGGCCTTAATGGAAGTGGCCAAGGTTGGCAACTGGACATCCGAACAAGATCCGCATACCAGAACCTGTGAGGCCATGCTGGAGCTACCAGCAACACAAACGATTGTTCCATGATGATCTTGGAAATCACTCTTGGAAGAAGAACCAGAGGCGGGAAGATATAAACAGGTTGGTAACACCAAGGAACTGCTAACGCATCCACCACTTCCGCCTGAGGATCCCTGGACCCGGACAGGTACCTGGGTAGTTTCTTGTTTAGATGGGAAGCCGGCTGAGATAATCCGCTTCCCAATTGTCTATACCTGGGATATGAACCGCAGAAATTAGACAGGAGCTGGATTCCGCCCAAACAAGTATCCAAGACACTTCTTTCATAGCTTAGGGACTGAGAGTCCCACCCTGATGATTGACATATGCCACAGTTGTGATATTGTCTGTCTGAAAACAAATGAACGGTTCTCTCTTCAACAGAGGCCAAACCTGAAGAGCCCTGAAAATAGCACAGTGTTCTAAAATATTGATTGGTAACCTCAACTCTTGAGATTTCCAAAACCCTTGTGCTGTCAGAGATCCCCAGACAGCTCCCCAACCTGAAAGACTTGCATCTGTTGTGATCACAGTCCAGGTTGGATGAACAAAAGAGGCCCCTTGAACTATACAATGGTGATCTAACCACCAAGTCAGAGAGAGTCGAACATTGGGATTTAAGGTTATTAATTGTGATATCTTTGTATAATCCCTGCACCATTGATTCAGCATACAAAGCTGGAGAGGTCTCATATGAAAACAAGCAAAGAGGATCACTCCCGATGCTGCAGTCATGAGACCTTAAACTTCCATGCACATAGCTACTGAAGGGAATGATTGAGACTGAAGGTGCCAACAAGCTGAAACCAATTTTAATCGTCTCTTGTCTGTTAGAGACAGAGTCATGGACACTGAATCTATCTGGAAACATAAAAAATAGACTCTTGTATGAAGAATCAAAGAACTTTTGAGTAAATTGATCCTCCAACCATGTCTTTGAAGAAACAACACTAGTTGATTTGTGTGAGATTCTGCAGAATGTAAAGACTGAGCTAGTACCAAGATATCATCCAAATAAGGAAACACCGCAATACCCCGTTCTCTGATTACAGAGAGTAGGGCACCGAGAACCTTTGAAAAGATTCTTGGAGCTGTCACTAAGCCAAATGGAAGAGTGACAAATTGGTAATGCTTGTCTACAAAAGAGAATCTCAGAAACTGAAATTGGTCTGGATGAATCAGAATATGAAGATATGCATCCTGTAAGTCTATTGTCAACATTGTTGACATATAATGCCCTTGCTGAACAAAAGGCAGAATAGTCCTTATAGTCACCATTTTGAAAGTTGGCACTCTTACATAACGATTCAAAACTTTCAGATCCAGAACTGGCCTGAATGAATTTTCTTTCTTTGGGACAATGAATAGATTTGAATAAAACCCCAGACCCTGTTCCTGAAACGGAACTGGAATGATTACCCATGAAAGCTCCAGGTCTGAAACACATTTCAGAAAAACCTGAACCTTTACTGGATTTGCTTGGAAGTGTGAGAGAAAAAATCTTCTGACAGGAGGTCTTACTCTGAATCCTATTCGGTACCCTTGAGAGACAATACTCTGAATCCATTGATGTTTTGGAAGAATCTTAATCTGCCCCCTACCAGCTGAACTGGAATGAGGGCCGCACCTTCATGCAGACTTGGGGGCTGGCTTTGATTTCTTAAACGGTTTGGATTTATTCCAACTCGAAGAAGGTTTCCAATAGGAACCAGATTCTTTGGGGGAAGGATTAGATTTCTGTTCCTTATTTTGTCACAATCCGGATTCCAGAGAAGCAAAAACAGCAAGAGCCACCTGAAATCATGCGCACATCACTCTACAGGAAGTGAAGAAAAGCACCAAAAAAAGCTCTGCATCAAAGAATCAGAACCTCCCTAAAAGGGACGGTCCAACAGCTGACAAAAAAGAAATTTTTTTTAAAACAACTTTCTTGAAAACAGACTTAAAAACAAACAATAAAACCCCCAATAAAAGTACATAATCCGTTACTAAAAACGGATCCTCACTGAGCCATCAATAAAATAAATAACTCCTCACACTAACAGTGCCTGCAAAAACTACCATAAAAACCTGCACCCTGACAGGAATAATAAAAAAAACGTCCCTCTGCAGCGTTTTCCCTGCTTACATAGAAAAATAAAACTGGCACTTACCTTAACATTTATCTGTCCGTCAGTAGGACAGCTCACCTGGTTTTAGAGAAGTCATCCCTCACATGGACCTGTGGAAATACAGAAAGACTGAGTAAAGTTACTCAGGCTATCTAAATAGGGCAGCAAAATGTTTTGGGAAAACACAGTGAGGATTGTACCCCACAAGTTCCCAATTGCTCCAGGCCATCACTGCCCTACTGAAGAGACTGACATGGGCTAAGGCTAGACCCTTTAGAAGGATCAGAGCAAACCTACTCTGCTTTTAAAATAAAAAAATCTTAATTGTAGATCAGACACCAAAACTTCACCTCCACCTGCACCACAGACAAAGAGAATGACTAGGGATTATGAGTAAGGGAAGTGACATATATAGCAGCATTGCTGTAGTGCTCTTTGCCTCTTCCTGCTGGCCAGGAGCGGTATTCCCACTAGTAATTGATAATTCCGTGGACTCACCATATCTTAGGAAAGAAAGACACGTTTATATCAAAAGTCAATAATAAGACTTTTAAGAAAAATATTATTCATTGTCAGGAGAAGGGGGTTATCTATCTGATTGAATGTGGATGGGGTCTCCAATATGTTGGACAGACCTCATAAAGCCTAAGAGATGGAATTAGGGAACATCTCTCAGCCATTAGAAACAATAGAGAAGACAATCCATTTTATAAACTTTTAAAAGAAAAACATGGAGGCAATAATTCAAGCCTAAAATGAATGGGTATCCGTAAGGTATACAAACAGTGGAGAGGTGGGGATTATGGAAAGAAATTACTACACACTGCGGCCAAATGGATCTTCAATATAGACTGCATATATCTCAGAGGCATTTTCCACCTCCTTTAGAAATGTTATACTTTCTCAAAAATCAGTTAACCCTAGTTTTGTGTGTGTATATATATGTAATATAGTAATATGAAATATTGATATATTTAAATATGGAAAACTTAACTTAAAACCTTTTATGAAAAAAAAAATTAAAATTGTTTTTAATATATATATATTTATTGATATTCCCATAATTACAATCTATGTGTTTTTTTTTCTTATAGAAATGAATGTGTTACTATATTTGTTGGTATATATAACTGTAAAAAGTTTCCTATACACTATTTTACAGTTGTCACAAGTCTGTATATTTATTATTTTGTATTAATTTTTTTACCACTGTAGCTAATAACAATGACACATAAAATGAGGCTTCTAAAGACTATAGGCATACGTAATTGCAAAAACGTTGATATAGGCGATCTTATATTCATGTTCTGCCCCTGTAGCCAATTATATTGATATACACAATGAGGCTTCTAAAGACTACAATTCCCATAATTCAAGTGGCCACGAACCGGAAGCGACGTCACATGCCAATCACGCTCATTGCGTGCACTAAAACTTGGATAATTCTAAACCTCACTAATACTATAGAGGGAAGATTATCCATTATGAATAAGGGCAATATGGGAATAACACAATTCTCCATATAGGATCTTAGAGCACAAGTAAGGGCAATTTAGTGGCAGGAGTTATCGGAACTCTGGATTGGCCAACAGCTATTTAAATCAGGATATTATGAGCAGAAATTATTCTTGAAAAAGGTGCCTGTTTAGGGCTGAAACACGTAGATACATTTACTGCTTGAGTTTCCAGGATTCCCCGATATTCGGTAACCAACATTACACAGTGGGGTTACTAGGTTATTTGCATTATTGCACTGTCATTTTCTTTTTACAGGTTTTCATACATCACCATATAGAATAAAGCCATTGGAGTTTATTTTGTATTCACCATTTTTTCTTTTCTAACTATCGGCTAGATTTAGAGTTTTATCGGTAAAGACCAGCGTAGCTAACGCAGCTTTTTTTCCCAACGCACCCTTAAGACAACGCTAGTATTTAGAGTTGTCTGAAGGGCTGCGTTAGGCTCCAAAAAGGGTGCATTGAGCCGAATGTACCGCCACTTCAACCCTCAATACCAGTGTTGCTTACAGTAGCGGTAAGCTGGGAAAACGTGCTTGTACACAATTCCCCCATAGGAAACAATGGGGCAGTTTGGGATGAAAAAAAACCTAACACCTGCTAAAAAGCAGCGTTAAGCTCCCGACGCAGCCCCATTGTGTAGTGTTAGGTTTAACTGTAACTTAGGTTAGGATTTATTTTACAGGTAATTTTGTAATTATTTTAACTAGGTAGCTATTAAATAGTTATTAACTATTTAATAGCTATTGTACCTAGTTAAAATAAATACAAAGTTGCCTGTAAAATAAATATAAATCCTAAAATAGCTACAATATAATTATTCGTTATATTGTAGCTATATTAGGGTTTATTTTACAGGTAAGTATTTAGTTTTAAATAGGAAAACTTTAGTTAATAAGATTTAATTTATTTTGTTAGATTAAAATTATATATAACTTAGGGGGGTGTTAGGGTTAGACTTAGCTTTAGGGGTTAATAACTTTATTAGAGTAGCGGCGAGGTCCTGTTGGCAGATAAGGGGTTAATAAGTGTAGGTAGGTAGCGGCGACGTTGGGGGGGGCAGATTAGGGGTTAATAAATATTATGTAGGTGTCTGCGATGTTAGGGGCAGCAGATTAGGGGTTCATAGGGATAATGTAGGTGATGGCGATGTGCGGTCGGCAGATTCGGGGTTAAAAATATTTATTATAGTGGTGGCGATGTGGGGGGACCTCAGTTTAGGGGTACATAGGTAGTTTATGGGTGTTAGTGTACTTTAGAGCACAGTAGTTAAGAGCTTTATAAACCGGCGTTAGCCCATAAAGCTCTTAACTACTGACTTTTTTTGGCGGTACCAGCGTTAGGAAGATCCCATTGAAAAGATAGGATACGCAATTGGCGTAAGGGATCTGCGGTATGGAAAAGTCGCGGCTGGAAAGTGAGCGTTAGACACTTTCCTGCCTGACTCTAAATACCAGTGGGCGGCCAAAAGCAGCGTTAGGAGACTCCTTAACGCTGCTTTTGGCGGCTAACGCCAAACTCTAAATCTAGCCGTATATGTTTTGGGACTATTTTTCACTGTGTATCGTTTTATATCAAGTCAAATATTTTATTTATCAGGTATGGACACATTCTAAGATAATTTTTCTTAATACCAATTGGTTTTTGCTATTTTTTTCTCACCGGATACACTAATTGGAATTGGATACTTTTTCCTGGGACAATCTATTTGGACACAATCTTAATTTTTGCATTAGGGTACCCTACTGTTATTTATTTTAGACAAATTGTTTACATTTTATTTACATGATAAACATGTTTTTGTAATCACTTTAGCCTCTTTTGCTGCTCCCTATCTGTGTAATTAACTTTCTATTTTAGGCTTTTTAGGAGAACTTATTTGGGAGTAGGCGCTGTAATATCGTCATGCCCACTAAGATATAAAAAATGTTGCAATGAGTTAGAGCATTTCTTATTTCACTGTTGCTTGTCTATAATTATATGTTTTACCCCCACAAAAGAGTTAAACACACAGTTCCACTGCACATCTGGAGCTGAATACTGGTATGTGAGCCAATCATGGAGGAGCATATGTGCATAGTCACCAATCACCAGCCAGTGTTCCGATCAAGAGTGGTAAAGTACTGCTGCTTCAGAGATAACTTTAACCATATTTTAACCCATTTGTGTAGGTTAAAAACAGAGTTAAAGGAATGCATTAGTGTAAGAAACGCATTACATATTTATTTTTTACATTTTATTTCCCTATGTCCCTTTAAGGACATTCCAGCCAAAATTGGAATCCACATGGATGCATTAAAGTTTTGAAAAGAAATATTTTTGTACTATACATGTATTTGAAAAACTGCTTCTAATAAAAGATATAGCGGTTTCAAAAGTGTATTTAAGTATGCACCGTGCACCAGCATTTTAAACGCAGCACTTGCTCAGAGAGCCTAAGGTACTTGTACCATCTGCTAATGACTTAGTGTGCTAATTGTTTATATGATGCAAGCCCCACTGGTGCTTTGAGCAGCTGCAGTATTTAAAATGCTGGTGCACTGAGAATATTATGCTATGCTTCACATGCATGTGCAGAACCCCCCCCCCATAATTTATGTATGAACTTGCCTGATAAATTAAGCTAGTGACATATGGGATATACATTCCTACCAGGAGGGGGCAAAATTTCCCAAACCATAAATGCCTATAAATACACCTTCCATCCCACTCATACCTCAGTTTAACGTATAGCCAAGTAGTGAGGTGTAAAAAAAAACGAGGAGTAAACAGCATTAAAAAGAGGAACTGGAAAAATAATGTGATTTATACAAAAAAAAAATCATAACCACAAAAAATAGGGTGGCTCTCATTGACTCGTGCCACTATGAAAGAAATTAATTTATCAAGTAAGTTCTTACATTAATTTTTTTTTCTTTCATGTAAGTGGCATGAGTCCATGAGCTAGTGACGTATGGGATATAATACCCAAGATGTGGAAGTCCACAAGTCACTGGAGAGGGAGGGATAAAATAAAAACAGCTATTTCCACTGAGAAATTAAATCCCCAAAAAAATAATTAAGTTTTCTTAAAAAAAAAAATAAAAAAAAATCATAGGCACTAGAATTAAACTGAGACAGCTGCCTGAAAAAAAATTTTCTACCAAAGGCTGCTTCCAAAGAAGCAAACACATCAAAATGGTAAAATAAAGTAAATGAGTGCAAAGAAGACCAAGTTACTGCTTTGCAAATTTAATCAACTAAAGCTTCATTATTGAAAACCTAAGTATGGTGACTGATCTAGTAAGTAATATGCTGAAGCGGAGACTGTCCCTCCTTCAAATAAGCCTTGTGAATCTAAAACTTCAACCAAGATGCCAAAGAAATGGCAAAGGCTTTCTTACCTTTTCTGGAACTAGAAAAAATAACAAATAGACTAGAAGTATTTAGAAATCTTTAGTAGCCTCAACATAATATTTCAAAGCTCTTACCACATCCAAATTATGAAAAGACCTTTTAGAAGTATTCTTAGGATTAGGACACAAGGAAGAAACAATCTCCATATAGATTTTGTTAGAATTCACAACTTAAAGAAAAAATTAAAAACAAAGTCCGCAAAACAGCTTTTCTTGATGGAAAATCAGATAAGGAGACTCGCAATAGAGAGCAGGCAATTCAGAAAAACTAAATTTATGCTTACCGGATAAATTAATTTCTTTTACGATATGACGAGTCCACGGATTTCATCCTTACTTGTGGGATATTAACCTCCTGCTAACAGGAAGTGGCAAAGAGCACTACAGCAGAGCTGTATATATATATAACCCCTCCCCTTCCCCTCCACCCTCAGTCATTCGGCCGAAGGTAATAGGAAGAGAAAAGGAAAGGCTAAAAAGGTGCAGAGGTGACTGAAGTTTTCAAAAAACAAAATAAACCTGTCTTAAAATAACAGGGAGGGCCGTGGACTCGTCATATCGTAAAAGAAAGTAATTTATCAGGTAAGCATAAATTTAGTTTTCTTTTACAAAGATATGACGAGTCCACGGATTTCATCCTTACTTGTGGGAAACTAATACCAAAGCAATAGGACACGGATGAAAGGGAGGGACAAGACAGGAACCTAAACGGAAGGCACCACCTGCTTGAAGAACCTTTCCCCCAAAGATAGCCTCAGAAGAAGCAAAAGTATCAAATTTGGAAAATTTGGAAAAAGTGTGAAGGGACGACCAAGTCGCAGCCTTACAAATCTGTTCCACATGTGGAAGCCACAGCCCTAGTAGAATGAGCCATAATTCTTTCAGGAGGCTGTTGTCCAGCAGTCTCATATGCCAGGCGGATGATACTTCTCAGCCAAAAAGAAAGAGGTAGCCGTAGCTTTCTGACCCCTACACTTTCCAGAATAAACAATGAATAATGAAGATGATTGACAGAAATCCTTAGTTGCCTGTAAGTAAAACTTTAAGGCACAGACCACGTCCAAGTTATGTAACAGACGCTCCTTCTTAGAAGAAGGATTAGGACACAAGGAAGGAACAACAATTTCCTGATTAATATGCTTATTCGAAACAACCTTAGGAAGGAACCAAGGTTTGGTACGTAAAACCACCTTATCAGAATTCAATATGAGATAAGGCGATTCACACTGTAATGCTGAAAGCTCAGAAACTCTTTGAGCAAAAGAAATAGCAACCAAAAACAGAACTTTCCAAGATAATAGTTTAATATCTATGGAATGCATAGGTTCAAACGGAACCCCTTGCAGAACTCGAAGAACTAAATTCAAACTCCAGGGAGGAGTAATAGGTCTAAATACAGGCTTAATTCTAGATAGAGCCTGACAAAAAGACTGAACATCTGACACATTTGCCAAACGTTTGTGAAACAGAATTGACAAAGCTGAAATTTGTCCCTTTAAGGAACTCGCTGATAACCCTTTCTCCAATCCTTCTTGGAGAAAAGACAGAATCCTAGGAATCTTAACTTTACTCCATGAGCAACCCTTGGATTCACACCAATAAAGATATTTACGCCATATCTTATGATAGATTTTTCTAGTGACAGGCTTTCTAGCCTGTATCAAAGTATTGATTACTGAATCAGAGAATCCTCGCTTCGATAAAATCAAGCGTTCAATCGCCACGCAGTAAGTTGCAGAGAAATTAGATTTGGATGTTGGAAAGGACCTTGAATGAGAAGGTCCTGTCTCAACAGAAGTTTCCACGGTGGCAGAGAGGACATGTCCACTAGATCCGCATACCAAGTCCTGCGTGGCCACGCAGGCGCTATCAGGATCACTGAAGCTCTCTCCTGTTTGATTCGAGCAATCACGCGTGGGAGGAGAGGAAACTGCGGAAACACATAAGCTAGGCTGAACAACCAAGGTACTGCCAAGGCATCTATCAGTTCGGCCTGAGGATCCCTTGACTGGGATCCGTATCTTGGAAGCTTGGGATTCTGACGAGATGCCATCAAATCCAATTCCGGTCTGCCCCATCTAAGAATCAATGAGGCATATACCTCCGGGTAAAGTTCCCACTCCCCCGGATGAAAAGTCTGTCGACTTAGAAAATCTGCTTCCCAGTTCTCTACCCCTGGGTTGTAGATCGCTGACAGATGACAAGAGTGGGCCTCTGCCCAACTGATTATCTTGGATACTTCTATCATCGCTAAGGAACTCCTTGTTTCCCCCTGATGATTGACATATGCCACAGTCGTTCTGTTGTCCGACTGGAATCTGATGAATTTGGCCGAAGCCAACTGAGGCCATGCCTGAAGTGCATTGAATATTGCTCTCAGTTCCAGAATATTGATTTGAAGTAGAGACTCCACCTGAGTCCAAACACCCTGAGCCTTCAAGGAGTTCCAAACTGCACCCCAGCCCAGAAGGCTGGCATCTGTTGTCACTATCACCCACGAGGGTCTGCGGAAACAAGTCCCCTGGGACAGATGATCTGGCGACAACCACCAAAGAAGAAAGTTTCTGGTCTCTTGATCCAGAATTATCTTTGGAGATAAGTCCGCATAATCCCCATTCCACTGACCGAGCATGCACAGTTGCAGTGGTCTGAGATGAAAGCGAGCAAACGGAACAATGTCCATTGCCGCTACCATTAATCCGATTACATCCATACACTGAGCCACTGATGGCCGAGGAATGGACAGAAGTGCTCGGCAAGCATTCAAAATCTTTGATTTTCTGACCTCCGTCAGAAATACTTTCATGGCTTCCGAGTCTATCAGAGTTGCCAAGAAAGGAACCCTTGTCTGTGGAACAAGTGAACTCTTCTCTATGTTCACCTCCCAGCCGTGAGTTCTCAGAAAAGACAACACTGTGTACTTGTGAGATTTTGTCAGATGATATGTTGACGTCTGAATCAGAATATCGTCCAGATAAGGCGCCACTGCTATCCCTTGTGGTCTGAGAACCACCAAAAGAGACCCTAGAACCTTTGTGAAGATTCTGGGTGCTGTGGCCAACCCAAAAGGAAGAGCCACAAACTGATAATGTTTGTCTAAGAAGAAAAACCTTAGAAACCGATGATGATCTTTGTGGATTGGAATATAAAGGTAAGCATCCTTCAAATCCACGGTAATCATATATTGACCCTCCTGGATCATTGGCAAAATCGTTCGAATTGTCTAGATCTTGAACGATGGAACTCTTAGAAATTTGTTTAGACACTTGAGGTCAAAAATGGGTATGAACGTTCCCTCTTTTCTGGGGACCACAAATAGGTTTGAGTAAAACCCCTGTCCCTGATCCAATTTTGGAACAGGACAGATTACTCCCATAGTAAAAAGGTCTTTTACACAGCTTAAGAATGCCTCTCTCTTTATCTGGTTTGCAGATAATTTTGAAAGATGAAATCTCCCTCTTGGGAGAAAATCCTTGAATTCCAATTGATAACCGTGGGTCACTATTTCTAGTGCCCAGGAATCCTGAACATCTCTTGCCCAAGCCTGAGCAAAGAAAGAAAGTCTGCCCCCTACTAGATCCGGTCCCGGATCGGGGGCCACCCCTTCATGTGCTTCGTGGAAGAAGAAGAAGAGGGGGGTCCTCCTTTAAAGTTCCAAAAACTAAAATTATTCTGTTTACTCCTCATTTTAACTGACCTATCCTGAGGTAGGGCATGGCCCGTACCTCCTGTAATATCAGAAATGATCGCCTTCAATTCTGGTCCAAAAAGGGTCTTACCTTTAAAGGGAATAGCTAAAAGCTTATGTTTTGATGACACATCAGCAGACCAAGATTTGAGCCACAATGCTCTACGTGCTAAAATAGCAAATCCTGCATTTTTTCCCGCTAATTTAGCAATTTGAAAAACGGGATCAGTAATAAAAGAATTAGCTAGCTTAAGAGCCTTAATTCTATCTAGAATGTCATCTAATGGAGTCTCAACCTTAAGAGACTCTTCTAGAGCCTCAAACCAAAAAGCTGCTGCAGTAGTTACTGGAACAATGCAAGCCGTAGGTTGTAAAAGAAATCCCTGATTAACAAATCATTTCTATAGTAGACCTTCTAATTTCTTATCCATAGGATCCTTGAAAGCACAACTATCCTCAATGGGTATAGTAGTATGCTTAAATGTGAGAGAATCCCAGGCGCCTACCCTAAGGAGGCTAGGTTTGAGTAATCAGATATCACAGTGTGGCTAAGAAATAATTAAATTAATATATCTTCATACGTAGATAAATGGAGGTACAGTTGAATTAAATTACAATAAATTACAAAGTAAAAACAAATTACAGTACAGACTTCATGGATCCATGATAAGAAATTGGATATAACAAATTGATAAAACAAGGTAAAAACAATACGCAATTGATTACAGCAAGATATAGAACAAATCAATGGTGGTGAATCAATTAGTGAAAGTAAATATATTGGCTTCAAATGGTGAACTTAATTAATCAAACAGTGAAAAAATAACTGAAAAAAATTCCATAAAAATACCTAAAAATCCAAAATCCAAGAAAAGAAAAAAAGGGGGATAAAAATAAGGTTTGTAAAATCCTGTTATAAATAGTCAATGTGTTATTCAAAATTGAATTTTATGTGATCCGGTTGTAGTTGAAAGTCTAAATCAGTGACGAAAGTCTCAAAAAATCAAAGATCCGTGTATCAAACGAATAGCAAATTGGTGCAAATGTAGCAAAGTTTTTCTTTTCTTGGATTTTGGACTTTTAGGAATTTTTATGGAATTTTTTTCACTGTTATTTTTTCACTGTTATTTTTTCACTGTTTGATTAATTAAGTTCACCATTTGAAGCCAATAGATTTACTTTCACTAATTGATTCACCACCATTGATTTGTTCTATATCTTTATCAATTTGTTATATCCAATTTCTTATCATGGATCCATGAAGTCTGTACTGTAATTTGTTTTTACTTTGTAATTTATTGTTCTTAATTCAACTGTACCTCCATTTATCTACGTATGAAGATATATTAAATTAATTATTTCTTAGCCACACTGTGATATCTGATTACTCAAACCTAGCCTCCTTAGGGTAGGCGCCTGGGATTCTCTCACATTTAAGTATCTTATACTGGGTAATAGCTAGGAGTCACCCGCCCCCAGGCCCATAGGTTTTCATCAGGCCTATCTTTAAAATTTAAAAAATAGTAGTATGCTTAGCTAGGGAAGATATAGCTCCCTCTACCTTAGGGACCGTTTGCCATGAGTCCTGAATGGTATCTGATATAGGAAACATTTTCTTAAAATTAGGAGAGGGAGAAAACGGTATACCTGGTCTATCCCATTCCTTACTAATAATTTCCGAAATTCTCTTAGGAACCGGAAAAACATCAGTGTAAGTAGGAACTTCCAAATATTTATCCATTTTACACAATTTCTCTGGAGGAATCACTATAGGATCACAATCATCCAGAGTCGCTAAAACCTCCCTAAGCAACAGGCGGAGGTGTTCAAGTTTAAATTTAAATGACATAGCATCCGAATCTGTCTGAGGCAAAACATTCCCTGAATCAGAAATATTACCGTCAGACAGTAATTCCCTAATCCCCAACTCAGAGCACTGTGAGGGAACATCGGAAATAGCTAATAAAGCATCAGAGGATTCAGTATTTACATTAATACTTGACCTACTGCGTTTACGCTGCAACATTGGTAATTTAGACAATACCTCTGTAAGGGTAGTTGACATAACTGCAGCCATCTCCTGCAGAGTAAAGGAATTAGACGCACTAAAAGTACTAGACGTCGCTTGTGTGGGCATAAAAGGTTGTGACACTTGGGGAGAATTGGATGGCATATCATGATTCTCTTCAGACTGAGAATCATCCCTAGGCACACTTACTTTATTTAAAATATGCTTTTTACATTGTAAAGCCCTTTCAGTACAAAAGTTACACAATGTTAGAGGGGGTTGCACAATAGCTTCTAAACACATAGAACAATGAGAAACCTCAATGTCAGACATGTTGGACTAGTAATAGCACAACAGTCGTTTAAACACTTATTTATAGCATAAAATAAACATTAAAAAAACGTGTACTGTGCCATTAAGAAAAGTGAACAACTTTTCCAAAATGCACAAAAAACGTTAAATTATTCCCAAATTTAACTTAATATCGTTGGTTAATCCAAAAATGACTGCACCCAGAAGCAAGGGCAGAAATAAGGCTTTAGAAGTACTTATATCAACATGTAGTCAAAAGATAGATAAAAATACACTCTGCACTTCGAAACAAGTTTCCAACCCTTCAGACCAGCTACACAGTCCAGGAGCCACTGAGTTACTGTTTGCTGATGCTAAGCCTGAAGAAATTGCACCAAAATAGGCTCCGCCCCTTAAGGTCAAAAGTCAGAGTAGGCCCAAACAACACCACATGGAAATGCAGTTTTACACTAAAGTAAAAATACACACACAATATAACCCTCAAGCATAAAACCAATAAGTTTTAAGCGCCAAAAATAAAAAACATAAAACATCGTTTTTTATATTGTCTCCCATGTCACATAATGCCCAAATATCAACTAATGATAAATATAAAATAGGGACTCCAGTAACACCCCTTTTATTAAAATAGGTTTTACTTCTTACCCCATTCCCATACAGGGAAATAATGCCAGCCAGTTCTGATACACCAAGTCTCCTCAGAAAAAAAGGCTGCACATACCATAATGCTGCTTGTAGCATGAAACCGGTCTCCACACTGAAGATGTCTCATGGTTACGTTCAGAAGTCTTGTGGGAACCAGCGTGGATCTTAGTTACAAATGCTAAGATCACCAAACCTCAGGGCAGAAATCTTCTTCCATATCCCCCTGAGGAAAATAGTACGCACCAGTACCATTTAAAATAAAAACCTTCTTGATTGAAGAAACTAAAACTTACACCTCACTTTACCATGTCTTCCTAGTATAACACAGGCAAAGAGAATGACTGAGGGTGGAAGGGAAGGGGAGAGGCTATATATACAGCTCTGCTGTGGTGCTCTTTGCCACTTCCTGTTAGCAGGAGGTTAATATCCCACAAGTAAGGATGAAATCCGTGGACTCGTCATATCTTTGTAAAAGAAATTCTTCTAGCAGAAGAGATAGTCAAAAGAAATAACACTTTCTAAGAAAGTAGATAAAAAAAACAAAGAATGCATAGGCTCAAAAGAAGAGCCTGCAAAATCTTAGAAACCAAATTGAGACTCTAAGAAGGAGAAATTGATTTAATAACAGGCTTGATACAGATCAAAACCTGAACAAAACAGTGAATATCAGGAAGCTTAGCAATCGTTCTATGAAAGAGCAGAGATTTGTCCTTCAAAGTATTTGCAGACAAAACCTTTTATCCAAACCCTATGATAAATCTTCCTCAAAACAGACTTACGAGCCTGTATCATAGAATTAATTACTGAATCAGAGAAACCTCTATGACTTAAGAACTAACGCCTATATTTAGAGTTCTGCGTTAGCCGTCCAAACCAGCGTTAGGGGGTCCTAACGCTGGTTTTTACCGCCCGCTGGTATTTAGAGTCAGTCAGGAAAGGGTCTAATGCTCACTTTCCATACCGCAGATCCCCCTACGCCAATTGCGTATCCTATCTTTTCAATGGGATCTTTCTAACGCCGGTATTTAGAGTCTTGGCTGAAGTGAGCGTTAGAAATCTAACGACAAGACTCCAGCCGCAGAGAAAAGCCAGGAGTTAAGAGCTTTCTGGGCTAACGCCGGTTCATAAAGCTCTTAACTACTGTGCTCTAAAGTACACTAACACTCATAAACTACCTATGTACCCCTAAACCGAGGCCCCCCCACATCGCCGCAACTCTATTACATTTTTTTAACCCCTAATCTGCCGACCACACACCGCCGCCACCTACATTATCCCTATGTACCCCTAATCTGCTGCCCCTAACATCGCCAACCCCTACATAATATTTATTAACCCCTAATCTGCCCCCCCCCCCCCAACGTCGCCGCTACCTACCTACCATTATTAACCCCTAATCTGCCGACCGGACCTCGCCGCTACTATAATAAATGTATTAACCCCTAAAGCTAAGTCTAACCCTAACACCCCCCTAAATTAAATATAATTTAAATCTAACGAAATAAAATAAATCTTATTATATAAATTATTCCTATTTAAAGCTAAATACTTACCTGTAAACCCTAATATAGCTACAATATAACGAATAATTATATTGTAGCTATTTTAGGATTAATATTTATTTTACAGGCAACTTTGTATTTATTTTAACTAGGTACAATAGTTATTAAATAGTTAAGAACTATTTAATAGTTACCTAGTTAAAATAATTACAAAATTACCTGTAAAATAAATCCTAACCTAACACTACACTATCAATAAATAAATTAAATAAACTATCTACAATTATCTACAATTATATCAACTAAACTAAATTACAAAAAAAAAAACAATAAATTACAAAAAATAAAAAAAGATTACAAGAATTTTAAACTAATTACACCTACTCTAAGCCCCCTAAAAAAATAACAAAGCCCCCCAAAATAAGAATGCCCTACCCTATTCTAAAATAAAAATTGTAAAGCTCTTTTACCTTTCCAGCCCTTAAAAGGGCCTTTTGCGGGGAACGCCCCAAAGAATTCTGCTCTTTTGCCTGTAAAAAAAAACATACAATACCCCCCCCAACATTACAACCCACCACCCACATACCCCTAATCTAACCCAAACCCCCCTTAAAAATACCTAACACTAAGCCCCTGAAGATCTCCCTACCTTGTCTTCACCACGCCGGGTATCACCGATTCGTCCAGAAGAGGGTCCGAAGTCTTCCTCCTATCCGGCAAGAAGAGCTCCTCCAGAATGTCCAAAATCTTCATCCTATCCGGGCAGAAGAGGACATCCGGACCGGCAGACATCTTCATCCAGGCGGCATCTTCTATCTTCTTCCATCCGGCGCGGAGCGGGACCATCTTTAAGCAGCCGACGCGGAGCCATCCTTCTTCACCGATGGACTAACGACGAATGAAGGTTCCTTTATGGGACGTCATCCAAGATGGCGTCCCTCAAATTCCGATTGGCTGATAGGATTCTATCAGCCAATCGGAATTAAGGTAGGAAAAATCTGATTGGCTGATTGAATCAGCCAATCAGATTGAAGTTCAATCCGATTGGCTGATCCAATCAGATTGAGCTTGCATTCTATTGGCTGTTCCGATCAGCCAATAGAATGCAAGCTCAATCTGATTGGCTGATTGGATCAGCCAATCGGATTGAACTTCAATCTGATTGGGTGATTCAATCAGCCAATCAGATTTTTCCTACCTTAATTCTGATTGGCTGATAGAATCCTATCAGCCAATCGGAATTCGAGGGACGCCATCTTGGATGACTTCCCTTAAAGGAACCTTCATTCGTCGTTAGTCTGTCGGTGAAGAAGGATGGCTCCGCGTCGGCTGCTTGAAGATGGTCCCGCTCCACGCCGGATGGAAGAAGATAGAAGATGCCGCCTGGATGAAGATGTCTGCCGGTCCGGATGTCCTCTTCTGCCCGGATAGGATGAAGACTTTGGACCCTCTGGAGGAGCTCTTCTTGCCGGATAGGAGGAAGACTTCGGACCCTCTTCTGGACGGATCGGTGATACCCGGCGTGGTGAAGATAAAGTAGGGAGATCTTCAGGGGCTTAGTGTTAGGTTTATTTAAGGGGGGTTTGGGTTAGATTAGGGGTATGCAGGTGGTGGGTTGTAATGTTGGGGGGGTATTGTATGTTTTTTTTACAGGCAAAAGAGCAAAATTATTTGGGGCATGCCCTGCAAAAGGCCCTTTTAAGGGCTGGTAAGGTAAAAGAGCTTTACAATTTTTATTTTAGAATAAAGTAGGGCATTTTTTTTATTTTGGGGGGCTTTGTTATTTTTTTAGGGGGCTTAGAGTAGGTGTAATTAGTTTAAAATTCTTGTAATCTTTTTATTTTTTGTAATTTAGTGTTTGCTTTTTTGTAATTTAGTGTTTGTTTCTTTTTGTAATTTAGTTTAGTTGATATAATTGTAGATAGTTTATTTAATTTATTTATTGATAGTGTAGTGTTAGGTAATTGTAACTTAGGTTAGGATTTATTTTACAGGTAATTTTGTAATTATTTTAACTAGGTAACTATTAAATAGTTCTTAACTATTTAATAGCTATTGTACCTAGTTAAAATAAATACAAAGTTGCCTGTAAAGTAAATATTAATCCTAAAATAGCTACAATATAATTATTATTTATATTGTAGCTATATTAGGGTTTATTTTACAGGTAAGTATTTAGATTTAAATATGAATAATTTATTTAATAAGATTTATTTTATTTTGTTAGATTTAAATTATATCTAATTTAGGGGGGTGTTAGGGTGAGGGTTAGACTTAGCTTTAGGGGTTAATACATTTATTAGAGTAGCGGTGAGGTCCGGTCGGCAGATTAGGGGTTAATAATTGTAGGTAGGTGGCGGCGACGTTGGGGGGGCAGATTAGGGGTTAATAAATATAATATAGGGGTCAGCTGTGTTAGGGGCAGCAGATTAGGGGTACATAGGGATAACGTAGGTTGTGGCGGTGTACGGCAGATTAGGGGTTAAAAATAATATGCAGGGGTCAGCGATAGCGGGGTCGGCAGATTAGGGGTTAATAAGTGTAAGGTTAGGGGTGTTTAGACTCGGGGTACATGTTAGGGTGTTAAGTGCAGACTAGGAAGTGTTCCCCATAGGAAACAATGGGGCTGCGTTAGGAGCTGAACGCTGCTTTTTTGCAGGTGTTAGGTTTTTTTTCAGCTCAAACTGCCCCATTGTTTCCTATGGGGGAATCGTGCACAAGCAAGTTTTTGAAGCTGGCCGCGTCCGTAAGCACCGATGGTATTTAGAGTTGAAGTGGCGGTAAATTATGCTATACGCTCCCTTTTTGGAGCCTAACGCAGCCCTTCAGAGAACTCTAAATACCAGCGGTATTTAAAAGGTGCGGGGGAAAAAATACACGCGTAGCTAATTCACCCCTTTGGCCGCAGAACTCTAAATCTAGCCGTAAGCGTTTAATTTTCATGCCTTCAAATTCAGAGTTTTGAAATCCTGATGGACAAATGGGCCTTGAGACAGAAGGTCTGGTCTTATATAAAATGACCAAAGGCTGCAACTGGACATTCGGACAAGGTCGGCATACCAAAACCTGAGAGGCCATGCTGGTGCTGTCAGAAACACATAAAATTGTTCCAATATGATCTTGGATATCATCCTTGGAAGAAGAACCAGAGGCAGAAAAATGTAAGCAGATTAGTAAAACCAAGGAACTGCTAGAGCATCCATCATTTCTGCCTGAGGATCACTGGAACTGGTCCAAGTTGAAAAAACACATCTGGAAAAGGAGATTACTCACCCGGATGTACAGAATGACGGCTGAGATAATCCGCTTCTCAAATGTCTACACCTGAGGTATGAATCGCAGAATCTTGACAAGAGTTGGATTCCGCCCAAGAAGATATTGGAGATACTTCTTTCATTACTAAAGGACTGCGAGTCCCCCATTGAAGACTGACATATGCCACTGTTGTGATATTGTCTGATTGAAAATGAATGTAAAGTTCTCTCTTCAATAGAAGCCAAGCCTGAAGAGTTCTAAAAATAGCATGGAGTCCTAAAATAATGATTGGTAACCTCGCTTCTTGAGGATTCCAAACCCCTTGTGCTGTCAGAGATCCCCAGACAGCTCCCCAACCTGTAAGACTTGTATCTGTTGAGATCACAGTCCAGGAAGGACGAACAAAGGAGGCCCCTTGAACAATAAGGTGATGGTTTAAACACCAAAACTGAGAGAGTTAAGTGTTGGGATTAAAGTATATCAATTGTGATATCTGAGTATAATCCCTGCACCACAGGTGCAACATGCAAAGCTGTAGAGGTCTCATATGAAAATGAGCAAAGGAGATTGCGTCCGATGCTGAAACCATGAGACCTAAAACTTCCATGCACATAGCCACCGAAGAGAATGATAGCGACCGAAGGTTTAGACAAGCTAAGACCAATTTCATTCATCTCTTGTCTGTAAGAGAAAAAAATCATGGACACTGAATCTTTCTGGAAACCTAAGAAGGTAACCTATGTCTAAAAAAATAAAGAAACTCTTTGGTAAATTGATTCTTCAACCATTTCTAGAAGAAACAACATTTAGTTGTTTTGTGTGAGATTCTGCTAAATGAAAAAATTGAACTAGTACTAAGATATCGTCCAAAATACCACAATACCTTGCTCTCTGATTACAGAAAGAAGAGCACCAAGAACATTTGAGAAAATTATTGGTGCAGTTGCTAGACCAAAAGGAAGAGCGACAAAATGGTAAAGTTTGTCTAAAAAAGAGAATCTCAGAAAACGATAGGGGTTTAGATTAATCAAAATGTGAAGATAAGCATCCTGCAAGTCTTTTGTGTATATAAAATGACCTTACTGAACAAAAACCAGAATAGTCCTTATAGTCACTATCTTAAAAGTTGGGGACTCTTACAAAACGATTACAATTTTCAGATCCAGGATTGGTCTGAAAAAAATCATCCTTCTCTGGGACAATGAATAGATTTGAATAGAACCCCAATCCCTGTTCCTGCTGAGGAACTGGTACAAACACCCCTGAAAACTCTAGGTGTGAAACACACTTCAGAAAAGTCTGAGTCTTCACAGGGTTGGTTGAAACATGAGTAAAAAAGAATCTGTCCAAATGTCTATATAATAACTTAATCTGCCCCTCACAAGAAGAACTGGATTGAGGGCTGCACCTTCATGCAGATTTAGGAGCCGGATTTGGTTCCTTTTAAGAGGCCTTAGGGGAATGAGAGATTTTCAGTTCTCTATACATGCGAAAGAAAAGAAAACAATAGAGAACTTTACATTTACCCTTAAATTTCTTGTCTAGGGCCAAAAAAACAAAAAAT